>NW_025401063.1:11015413-11030866 GCF_015345945.1 Tribolium madens
TTGAAGTTATATTTATGAAAATTGGGATTTGGGCTTTCGATTAAAAATGAAGAAACACGTGTTTTAGGATTTTTGAAAATTCCACCCTCTAGGGGGTTAAACAGGGATGATAATTTGTATTAAAATATGTCATTTATTAAGTTAAATCCTTGAAAATTTGTATTTAGGCTTTCGATTAAAAATCAAGTAATACGTGTTTCAGGATTTTGGGAAATTTCACCCTAAAGGGGGTTGAACAAGGGTAAAACTTCGTAAAATATCCGGTTTTTTTTAAGTTAAATCTATGAAAATTGGTATTTGGGTATTCAGTTAAAAACAAGATAGCACGTGTTTCAAGATTTTGAAAGAATTCTATCCCTAAGGGGGTCAAATAAGGGATGAAAGTTTGTATAAATATGTATAGTTAAATATGGAATGAAAATTTGTATCAAAATTTGTCATTGTTAAGTTATATCCATGAAATAAGACTTAAAATTTACGGATTTTAAATAAGTTATAAAAGACGGACTTTTTATTTTTACTACTAAGTTCATAATAAATTATGTGTTGCTATATTTTGTTAGTAAGTTTCTTAGCCCTTCTGCGTTTTGAAATAGTTGTGGATGTCAAACTACCACGCGAGCGAAGCCGTGGGCAACAGCTAGTAATAACTATAAAACATCATAAAACAACATACTATGATAATGATTTAATAACCTTTTTTTTGATAAAAATTTGTTGAAATCTTTAGCTATGAGAGGTTTTCCCACCTTTACAGCTGATGGAAACCATTTCTTATAGATGTAAAATAGCACATAGTATGCCAAAAATTAATGAAATAAAATTAAAAATAATATTGACTTTGATTTTTAATTACTATTCAAGAGCCGCAACTATATGTAAATCTTTGTACATAATTTTAATTTTCCACAAATTTTAGGTGGGACATTAGATTTATAATCTAAATAAAATAATCATTGCTTTCAAAACACAATTGGTTTTTAGTTATTCTCTAATAATTAAACTTAATTAACAACGGTTTTTTTAATACACCCAAAAGAATCATTTCTTTAGCAATACTGAAAAATTACTTTCACCAAATGCGTAGTTAAGTAAGTTTAGATAATCTAAAATTCATTACAAATTCAAGACATTTCTAATTTTTAACCTTTTTGTATTATAATTAAGAGCAGTTATTTAATCGAGAAACTCATTTGATATAGGAAGCAAAAAAAGGGGTTTAATATATTGGAATTTACATTAACTACTTTTTTTTTAAGTTTCAATCTACTATCTACATCAGGTTTCTGAATCCAGTATTGATCATCACTTGCCTTTAGAGATAGGTATCATTGTAACACTTCACTCAGTATTGCTCGCAGTCTGTATGAAAACCTAATTAGATTTTTAATACCTATCAGAACAAAAATTTTACAGAAAACTCATAAAATGTAAACGGCATTTTTTTTAGTTATGTAATTAATTACATTTAAGATTTTATACATACATATTTGGCCTCGACACCTGAAACTGACATGTTTACACAGCTTCGCTTCCAGCCTCAATATTTTAGATCTTCACGCTGTAAAATTATATGTACCTACCGCAAGTACGTAACTATTGTACCAAAATATATTGAATTTTTTCTTTTAATATTAATATCGAGCGATCAAGATAATTTGTAATCGAGTCACCTTTGCATCCGAGAACGTATGCAACTGTAACTGCACGTGAAACGTCAAATAAAATGACAAGTCAAAAGGTAAAACAGCAAAATGGGCTGGAATTAGTCGCCGACGTATAATAATACGAGTAGGACCGCTCTTTTTTGAAAGTAATTTATGAATTTGGTTATTATAATTACACATTTTGGATCATGCCATTTTACTTTTCGACTTGTCATTTTACTTGACATTTTACAGACATACGTTTTCGAATCCAAGGTTGACTCAATTACAAATGATCTTGATCGCTCGATATTAATAATAATAAAGTACAGTACTCATCACGCTGTTGTCTTATATTTTAAGTTCGGGTAGAATAAGATGATTACCCCCCACGGTGGTTCATGGGGCTTGCGGTAGAGATGCCATAAACAAATTTGCATTTCTTAGGACAGGCACGTTTCAGAGGTTTGTAGGAAGAGATGGTCCGTAACAGAAATTTGTTTTTTTAATTAATTCTAATATTCAGCTATATTTTGAGATTGTTTCTTTACAACTCTGCATTATCACTTTAGTATTAAATTAATATATAAATTCCCAAATTTTTGCCTGTAATAAATTAAAAGCCTACCACGAAAATTCCTGAATACGGCTCTTTTGTAAATCTTAAGGGTAGCTTGTAATAACTAATGATACTATAGTCTACAAACAATAACATGTTTAATATACCTTTAATCGAATTATTATTTTTATGTTAACTTACCTTTAATTAAACAAAAATAATTGTTATTTTTCTATCACGTGACAGTTTTCCTGCTTTCTGCACAAATGCCTCCGATTTAACATTTATTTAAATTCAAATTGTTGCTGAATTATTGAAAAATTATTACCATATGGGTCTAAATAGGTCTTAAAAACATTTCACTCGCATTTGAACTTCTTTTCTAAAAATTTGGGGAGCAAGAGTGACAAACAAGAATAGCGTTTTCATCAAGATCTGAAGGGTTTTCAAAGCTCGACACGAAGATTTTTGAGATGAAAATATGTTAGTAGATTACTGTTGGATTGTTATGATGAAAACTGATCCAAAAAACTTTAATAAAAAAATGTAAAATAACTCATTTTTAATTTGTTCTTTGGTGGTTTTTGTATTTTTGTTAATTACTTATTTCTTAAAAGTAACATGGTGAACTTTTTTAAATAGTTTTATTTGAACTCAGTGCCTCAAAATCTACAAGAAACTATAACTTTCAGCTAAGATATAAAAATCGTGTAAACTAGTGTAATTTTTTCTCTGCGTTTTAAATCCCAACACATTGACGTTTTAGTTTTTTGACAACGATGTCGCTTTGACAGAAGATTTAACCTAAGTTAAATAACAAGAATGTTTGTAAAAAAACATAATTTTAATAAATGGCAAGTCAAAAAAACAGGTTCTGAAAAAAACAGTCAATTTTAACAAAAACAAACATTATTCAATTAATTAATTAATTGTCAAAGTGACATCGTTGTCAAAAAATAAAATCGCCAATGTGATGGGACTTGAAAAGCAAAGAAAGATTATTATTACAAGTCCAAAAGTAAGAAAAGAATTAACTTTTCTTTCCACTGAGTCAGAATAATGAAGTTTTGATTACAGATTTGCTTGTTTCTGATAAAGCAAAAACAACCCTTGCTGTTAAAGTGTTATTTTATTTACTCAAAAGAGTTTTTAAACAAATAGTTTAACATCTGCTATAGAAAAAAAAAGTATTTCCTTTGCTTTTTTGGCGTAAAATCAAAGGTAAAAATGTGTTTCCTTTTGACTGGCTATTATAAAATGTTAAGTTCACAGTTTATTAAAAAATTCTGACATTTAAAACTAGTCCTACAATCTTGATTTTTGAAAGCTGTAGATAAAGAACCTTAAAAGTCAAGTCAAGCTAAAAATGTTTTTCCTTTGCAGTTTTGGCGTAAAATCAAAGGTAAAAAATTTTTTCCTCTTGTAAACTTAATCCGGGAATAAACTGTATACTTACAAAATACATTTCTTAAATAAATTTATGTATTTTTAAGTTGATCAAGCATGTTTATTATAATCAGAATTTAATGTATACGTTATAATGAAGTACTTTTCACAAAAAGACATTTTTCGGGTCCGGACCAACTTCCTAAATAAGGGTTTTTCGACATATTACATGCTCTCCAACTACCTAGTTAGTCTGAAACGCTATTGCGACAAAGCGCAGCCCGAGTACGAAGTTAGAGTGGTGAATAGTTTTTTCCCCGGGTGTACCACCAGCAGTGAAAAATTATTACGGCTGACCGCAAAGCTGCCTAATCCTCAATAAAGCTTTACATATGTCAATCCCAAATATTCCTGGTGACGACTATAATAGAGGCATTTGAGTTGTTGTAAATAATCCAAAAGTAAACACTATCTGGGACACCACATCAGAATGGTCCGGATTCCTCAGTGATATTGTTATTCACAACCACCCTAATTGTTAAGAGCAATTTGGCGTCTGAAGGTTTATGACAGTTCAAATAGCATGGCGCGTAAGTACTGTACAAATATTAAAAATGTTTACAGGAAGGTGTGAAGCAATAAATACAAAAATATGCACAACTATTAAAAATGTTTACAAGCTGATATAAAGCAATAAATGTGTACAAACCAGCAAATCTGCAATGGCAAGATGCATCAACATTGTATTGATTCTCGAAGGAGTCTTCCGACGTCTTTTCACTATTAAAACTAAGACAGTTGTATTCGCAATGGCGGAAAACACCAACAAAATACTGTACACTATGATGGATAACTGATGTCCCTCATTAAATCGCATACTTATAGGTAGTTTGTGTTCTGTTGCATTGTCTAGAGAAGTTTTGGACCAATCTAACAAGTTTCTGTGGTCCTGCACAGTTTCACTAGCACTCATCGGGTCCTTCATTTTCCAGAGAGTCTCACTAAAGTTCATCACTACAAACACATCTGAAACAACCTGGAACAAAATACAATATTTAGTCTCAGAATCAAAGGAAATGTAACATGAAATTACTCAAAGCTTTCATGTATTCGATCTCAAATATCAAATATTACGAAATAAAAGCTACATTTAGCAATAGCAATAATAAATTAATAGTTTCAATTATTTAAATGTAAGTGTTGGTTTACCACTATTTTCTCTTATATTCAACTTTTCAGTGTAATTTCAAACCACAAATTTATGATGGAAATATTAACACGGCAAGATTCCTTTTGAAGTAGGCTAAATTATCTTACTCCAATCTCGTTAACCTCTTGTAAACATCCTTTGTAATTTGTGAACTAGGTATAACTATTAAAACAGCGTTTTGTTTTTCCTAACATTCCCTATAAAGTGTTCAATATTGTTAATTAGAGAGTGCAAAGAAGATTTACATTATGTTATGCAAATAATACTACCACTTAAGTCAATTATATCAAATATTTTTGTTTGTTTGTGGTTGATCTCGCAATACTATTATTCAAAATTATAAAGTAATAATAAAATTATCTTGCATGTGAAAATTTGGAAAGTAGGTATATTTCAACTTCATACAGTTCGGGTAGGGAAGTGGCCGTTTCCCAGCCTGAACTGTCATTAATAGACAGTTTTGAGATAATTCTCAAAACTGTCTATTAATTTTGACGACTTTAATAGATTATTAAGTGAAACAAACTGGGACGAGGTGCTCTCATAAAGGGTTCTGTACTTGGGCCTAAACTTTTTATTATCTTTATAGCAGAGATCCATTTTTTGCTTACTTCTTCTTGTGCCATGTTTGCCGACGACATAAAAATTTTTGCCCAACCTGAGTCAAATCATGACGATCTACAAAGTGATACCTACTGACAAATGTATAATTTTGCATATAGGCAAAAATAATACCAAACTTAAATACAAAATTGACAACATTAATTTAACATCTGTACAAAGTCATACTGACCTGGGAGTTGACATAATTTCTTTATTGTCATGGAGTGATCATATCAACAAACAAATAAAAAAGCAAACGCCAAAATTTAGAACGTTCAGTTGGAAAAATAAATTAGTTCTTACTAAAATTTTTAAGACATACATCAGACCAATTCTAGAATATGCAAATGTAGTTTGGTCATTTGACAACCAACATAATCTTACAAACATTGAAAACACTCAAAGGCGAGTTACTCGATTTATTTATGGACATCGAAGACCAAGCTACGAAAGTAGACTAATAAAGAAACTTAATCTTATTTCTTTAGAATCTCGAAAAAAAAAGAGGTGATTTAATATTCGCATTTAACGGAATGAAATTCCACCACTCTATTTTCAAAAACTTCATTCACTTGAGGCAAAACGAGAAACTCCGTGGTCACGACTTCACTATTACCAAGCCTAAAACACCAGTTAAACAAAATTTTTTCTCCTCAGGAGACGTAATGATTGGAATAGTTTGCCCAAAACTGGCCATCAATCATATCATTTTAGAACAAAATTGATCAATTTTTCAAATTTAAATAAATTTCTTCAAAATCACACGCTCAACTATTTATTACAGAGCTAAATAGCCTAACGGCTCTGCTCTTATCTAACGTTAATGATAATAATAATATTACATATCAACTGATAAAGAAGTGACCACTTGCCAACCTAAAATGTCATATGACATGTTTTCCAAAATTTGATGAAAACATAACCAAAATGTCTAGGGACAAAAACAAAAAGTAAACAAAATTTGTAGCTGTGGAGATAAGCTGCTACCTATCAATTTTTTTACCAAAATTTTCACTTGGTAATCTCCGTTTAAATAAAACAAACTATAGTTGATTCTAACAGTTGATTATTATTTTACATAATCCATTTAGACAAAACACACGTGTCGGGTTTACGAGTATGGACCAGTTTCATAATTGAATTTAAAAGAGCATTATATTAAATATTGTTTAGAATATGCTGACAAAAGTTTCACAGTCTAAACCAACATTAACTTTAAGTTCCTTTAATTCGATTATGAAACTGACCCTATGTGAGAAAATTGCCAAATTGTGTTCAACATTGCGATATTATTGATCTATCCTATTTGCCTCCAACTCAGATTTTTGTACCAACCAAGAATGTAAAATTTGTTAAAATTGCTGCATAAAAATATCATATTTTACCTTGAGTGGAGTTAATGATTATCTTATTTGTTGTAAATAATATTAATATTAATAATCAAGCAGTCTGGCGAGATTTTATTTCGAAGAAATTGAGCAATAATATTATTAAAATCATTAATTTGATCAAAATACATTTTTTCTCCAAGCGATAAGCCCGGAAATATGGTTTCGACCTAATTAATCTTATCAAAACTCATTTGTCTCTCTCATGAGAAGGTTTTGAATCAAGTAAGTAAACAAATCAAGAAACCAAAAATCAACGGGTTGCAGCATCTTTTGATGCTGATGAAGTGGATAATTGTATATAGGGTGCGCCAGAACTCGCGCCCCAGAGAAAATTTTCAAGTAAGGTAAGATACCAGAAACATGAAAAAAATGTTTAAAAAATTCTATCTGTCAAAAAATTTTGACATTTATTTTTTGACATTTGACATTTTTTTTTGTCTATTTAATGATACTGATGATCTTGTATATGTTTTTTTACAATTATTTAGTAAAGGTACAAAAATTTTGTCAATAACAGCCACAAATAACAGTAAACAGAGATACAATTTAGGATACAGCTTTCTTGTTTCCTCTTTTAATAGCCTATAGCAAAAAAACTTGGAAAATTATTTTTCCAACAGAAATATATAGAGTCAAAGTGCAAACTTTAAACCCTCATAACTTTGAAATTTTTATAGATACAATTTTTTTAACATTTTTTCCATGTTCCTGGTATCCTACCTTATATGGCATTTTTCTCTGGGGCGCGAGTTCTGGCGCACCCTGTATATGTTAACAATAATTGAGGTAACATATTGCTTTTCCAAATATTTTTGTCAAATACATGTGTTCACGTTGAAATATAACGGCTGTCCCAGGCGGGTTTGTATATAGGAAATTAATATGGGAAATTGGATTTTATTTTTTTCCGGCTGCAGGAGTAACAGAAATGAAAATCTTATTAATGAAGCTTGTAGTGTTCGAAAAGGGCTATCTTATCGATATTTTTGTCGATTCTCCAATTAACTCCATGTGGGCAAAAACGGTCCTCGAAAAATCGAAATTTGAACTTGCCGGGTTAGCGTTACTAATAAACGAACTATTAAGTCAAATGCTGACGAATTCCTGACAAATTCTCTTTTGGCAACAATGACTTAATAGTTCGTTTCTTAGTAACGCTAACCCGACAAATTTAAATTTCGAGGATCGTTTTTGTCCAAATTGAGTTAATTGGAGAATCAATAAAAATATCGATAAGATAGCCCTCTTCAAGTACTACAAGCTCCATCAATCAGATTTTGATTTCTGTTACTCCTGCGGCCGGAAAAAAATAAAAACTAATTTTCCATGTTAATCTCCTATATCCAAACCTGCCTGGGTCACCCGGTATATATGTCCGGCACAAGAAATACGCTGTATAAAAAATAGCTGCTTCATGATAAACTCACATTTGAGAAAAATTGTTCAGAATAAAAACTAAAATCCACGAAATGAAAAGGCTTGCATTTTTAATAAATTAATATCAATCCAATATTTTTATTTTTGTTAAGTTCAATTGTTAAACCTGAAAATTCAACATATGAAGTAACCAAATATGAGATATGTTAGATTTAGAAAAAAGGTAGGTATTAAAGATCTCGTTTAAATCCAATGTGAAATGTTATACTCTTTGAAACAGTTCACAGATTTGTTTAAAAATACATTGCAACGTAGCGGCACTACAGTAGATAGATTTATTGTATTGATTCAAATCTTTGGTTCGTTGAACATTATAATACATTATAATGTAATTCATATTAAACAGCCTACAAAATGTTGAGAAGTGCTTTAGAAAATTAATGACAGTTATACCAACTAAAGTTTATATTTTAATGAATTGCTGGTGGGGGTAGTGTGAATGGGTTCGTCCCGCAAATGGTAGATTTTGTTAATTTTATACCTAGTGGAATGTCAGAAAAAAACAATACAATTTCACGAGCTATATGCCCAAAAATTTTCAAGAATGCCCTAAAAAAATTTATTTTAAGGTGCCGTGTCGTCACAACCCGAGCACCTCCTACTAGCTTTTTGATTGGTTCACTAACCTGACGCAGCAAAATAACGAGCATCCTAGACGTAAGCGAAAACGAAAAAGTTAGGTTATATTCATGTTGGTCCAACGTATAACAGCGTGTGTTGTGTGTATTCTCCATTCGCGAAGACCTTGCCACTAAGCCATATACCGTACCCTTGTAAACATGTCATTTTGTAGAGCTTCGTTAATACTTTCAGAGTGGGGAAATCGGGGGCAAAATGTTTTGGGTGCACTGGTACACAGTGCTTCAGAAGTAATGTCACAAACCCGCCTCTCGAGTTGTGGCTTCATTTTCAATCAAATTAATTTTTTTACAGTAATTCCTACTATCCAAGTCAACGAGTGAGGTTTAAATTTCTAGGGTGGCTCTAATTATGCTGCTGAGTTGGATATATCCCAGGCAAAAATTTGTCCTTAAGGCCCGTCCGGAGCAAACTTGGCCTTCAGAATTTTACAACACTGGTTCAGCTGTCAATCTGGGATCGGTAGCAGTCATAAACGACAATCTAGTGGAAGAACATAATTTACAACACCCAAATTGCCGCACGCTGGTTATCTGTATGATTTCGAAACTTTGCTGAGACGGTTTTGTTGTGGTGCTTTCAGGTATAAATTCGCCCAAATTTTTATTAGCATTGTTGTAATATTGCTGCCCGATTTTAGATTGCGAATTATTTAATTTTGGATTACCTCTTGAAGTTATCGACTTGGATAACAACAATCTATATTTCGCTAGTTGTAAAAGTTCAAAAAAGCGCTGCAATCCACTTTTGTTTTTGACTTTGAAATTTTTTTTTTTTTTAAACCATTTTCTTGTCGGGCTCGCAAAAATAATTTTATACTTTTTAATGTTTTATTAGGATTCTTTTAATATTATCGTAGATAATTGCCAATTTAGTTTACTTATAAGGAGGTTATATCATCTTGGTGATAAATAATAACAAATAAATAAAAATCAAAGGAAATAATTTTTTATTTAGTAAAAATTCTTATTAATTATCTTATTCAATTGAATTTCCCTTAGTGGCATACTTCTGGACGCTCTTGGATCAATTATTTCCGGAAGTAGTGCCCTCATGTAAAATTTCTCCAACTTCGACTCCATTTTTTGAGAGTAGAAACAGACCAAAAATTATTGAAATGGATTATTTGAAATGAAATGAATAATTATTCTGTAGTCTGTATGTATGAGAATTATGAATTATAAATTATAAAACATTTATTTAACTTGCAATTGTAGTGAAATTATAATTTTCATTTACGCGAAAGGTATTGATTGTAAAGCAATTTTAAAAATCTCTAAAATTTTCTTTTACAAATTCAAGACATCTGTGTCATCAGCTTGTCGGCGGGTGTGGTTGTAAATTTGGGTCTAATTGTTTGCGGTTAGTTTTTATGTGGGGGTTGTAAATAATCTTGTGCTCACACGATTTTCGATTCCAAATCGTCCTACCTCTGTAGAGGTGTTATTTATAAATATTTTTTTACCAGACTTGAAATTATCACCTTAATATACAACAATCTACATTTTGACTGTTTTAAAAGTTCGGTAAAACGTCTTAAAATGTATTTTTTTAAAATGCGCACTTTTATTCAAACTTTCTCTACCTATATTTCAATTTGTAGATAACCTATCGCAATTCTAAAACAGTCAAAATGTAGAAAAAAAATTTCTCTTTCACATGATACCAAATTCATAAAAATATCTTTAGTAGTTTTTGAAATACAGAGGTAGACATTTACATTRGAACTCCCATAAGAGATTTTGCTCCGGCCGCCTCTTAAGGCCCGTCCGGAGCAAACTTGGCCTTCAGAATTTTACAACACTGGTTCAGCTGTCAAGCTGGGATCGGTAGCAGTCATAAACGACAATTTAGTGGAAAAACATAATTTACAACACCCAAATTGCCGCACGCTAGTTATCTGTATGATTTGGAAACTTTACGGAGACGGTTTTGTTGTGGTGCTTTCAGGTATAAATTCTCTCTAATGTTTTATTAGCATTGTTGTAATATTGGTACCCGATTTTGGATTGCGAATTATTTAATTTAGGATTACCTCTTGAAGTTATCGACTTGGAAACAACAATATATGTTTCGCTAGTTGTAAAAGTTCAAAAAAGCGCCGCAATCCACTTTTATTTTTGATTTTGAAATTTTAACTAGACGATTTTCTTGTCGGACTCGCAAATTATAATATTATTTAAATTATAATTTTATACTTTTAATGTTTTACATATTAGGATCCTTTTAATATTATCGTAGATAATTGCCAATTTAGTTCACTTATAACCTTGGTTATAAATAATAACAAATAAATAAAAATCAAAGGAAATAATTTTTATTCAATCCTTTATGTTAAAATGAAATTTTATCATCTAGATGATAAAAAATACATAACTACAAAATTAGTGAGGATTGAATAAAATTTTATATTGTACACGACAATAAAATTTTCAATATCTTTTCGAGTATATTAGCGTCTCGGCTGACGCCTCGACGCTAAATTGCTCTCAAAGATAAAATTCAATTTTATCCTCTTGTATAATAAATAACTATTAGTAACATACTTCTGGACGCTCTTGGATCAATTATTTCCAGAAGTAGTGCCTTCATGTAAAATTTCTCCAACTTCGACTCCATTTTTTCTTTCCATTAGAATTGATCGTCCTTTTAAATTATTTCTGTTTTCAATAGGTTTTCTCCAGTCCACACACATAACAAAACATTTTTGCTCGTGGGTTACGTGCAGCTGTCCCTGGATTTGATAAAACCAGTCATGATTTTTATTAATTCCGAAAACACTTTCGGATTTAATTTTCCAAAACGTTATTAGTTTCTTTTTTCTTCCTCGGGTGCATATTTTTGTTTAAAAGCTGTATACCGACATTTTATTTCTACAATCATTTCTTCCTTTTTAATGATACCGTCTGGAAATGCTCCCAAAAAAAAACTTTCCTGTCAATAAATAATCCGCAACGTTCAACAATAATATTTTCCCCCTTTTCAGCACTTAGTTTCCTATCCAACGCGCGCGTTTTGAATTTATTTAATTTTACGAGTTTTTTATATATTTTTTTTGTACTAAAATTAAGATTTCAAAAAAAAAACAAAAACATGGGTCAATTATTTTTTAATGAAAATTCAGAATATGCAATAAAAAAATGTACAACGACCCAATTGGAATGAAATTATAATTTTCGTTTACGCGAAAGGTAAAAATTAAACTGTAAAACAATTTTAAAAATCTCTAAAATCTTCTTTTACAAATTCATGACATCTGTGTCATCAGCTTGTTGGCGGGTGTGGTTGTAATAAATTTGGGTCTAATTGTTTGCGGTTACATTTTATGTGGGGGTTATAAATAATCTTGTGCTCACTGGATTTTCGATTCCAAATCGTCCTACCTCTGTAGAGGTGTTATTTATAAATATTTTTTTACCGGACTTGAAATTGTCACCTTAATATACAACAATCTACATTTTGACTGTTTTAAAAGTTCGGAAAAACGTCTTAAAATGTATTTTTTTATTGTGGGCACTTTTATTCAAACTTTGTCTACCTTTATTACAATTTGTAAATACCCTATCGCAATTCTAAAACAGTCAAAATGTAGAAAAAAATATTCTCTTTCACATGATACCAAATTCATAAAAAATATCTTTAGTAGTTTTTGAAATACAGAGGTAGACATTTACATTGGAACTCCCATAAGAGATTTTGCTCCGGCCGCCTCTTAAAGGTGTTATTTGCCTGAAACCTTTTTGCCCTGTGTATTAAAATCCCGATAATCAACATAAAATATCTTAGGCAAATAACACCCTGAACGACAAATATTTGCCTGGAATATATTCAAATCAGTGTTAATTTTCATTTCTTTACCTAAATCCGCCTTTACGTAAAGAATTAACAAGTTTTTATTTATTTCAAAAGCTATCGATTAAAATCAAAAAAATGGGAATCTTCAGCTTTACTACTTTATCATTTATCATTCCGCTTTTTGAAAAAGTGCAGTAATTTACAAAATAATTTTTTTCCTTCCATTAGGCGACAAAGGATTAAGACAGATTCTCGTATCTCTGTATAACTCGGTCTGGTAACTGTGATTTGGGGCGGTCATTATCGTATCGTATAAGATATCGTAAATTTCGAACTTCACCAATTCATACAAGGTGTTTATAAATGTCTGGGCATCAAGTTGGCTTTGCAAATTATTTCAACATGTTTTTAACAACCATTTGCCGCTTCACTGATATTTTGAATTCAGCACTTTCAATCCGTCAAATTTATCGGTTGAATAAAAGATCAAATGAGCAAAAATGAGTGTTTGTTAAGTGAAATTTAACGTTTGTCCAAGAAAAGTGTCTAAAAGTCCCATGAAGCTTTCTTGGAGGGCTCCATTGCTCCACATCGTCGTCACATGATGATTTCTAAATGTAGTCTCTTTGTCCCAAATGCGGGCTTCAGGGCTGTTCCGGCACTTCAGAGTCTTCTTAGATCGGTAGGTAACATAACTTGACGCTCCCAATAACTTTAATGCAGTATCCACATCCACAGGTTAAATTAAAAAAATAAAGTTATGTTAATACTCGTTTGTCAAAAAGTTTCGTCGTTTTTTGCTGTGCTTTTGAGCAATTTTCATAGAAAACCAAGTATCGTGAAATGGAATTAGACACTGAACAGACTGCACTCTTCATCTGACAAAGAATTGCGTACTTTTAGATATCGTGGCTTCTACAGGAAGATGGTTTAGACCCAGACTCGGTCGGATTCATGTGAAAAATACAGAATAAATTAATTTTGGAAACGATATTGGATCCATATCGTTTTAAAAAAGAATTTATGAGATCCTCTATTGGATTATTTAAAGATGATTTTTCGCTTATAATTTTGTGAAGATGCTTTCTTTCTGCTGGTGTTCAAGTTCTCATAATGATTTTTTTGTGTGACAGAGGTAGGGTACCTACAGTGCGTGTACAGGGATTCACAAACCAATAAACACAGGTGTTTCAAATCTTGGTGGGTGTCCACTATGGCAGATTGTAGACTGAATTCACAAGACTAGACTAAAATTGTTTCAAGTAAGTAGTGGAAATGCTAACTATCAAGTGATGTCTAACGTTTGGCTGAATTGAAACCTCACTTATGAAAAGGATCCTAAATAAAGAAGAAAATAACTCTAAAAACTAATTTTTCATTAATGTGCAAGTGTTTCCAATTTATTAATACGCAATGTAAACTCCGTACAATTTGATTGGGTCCACCTCGTGGTAATTTCGGTGAGAATGGACCAGTCTAAGTCAATTGCACAGGAAGTGCACCCAATTAAACCGCACGGGTTAGTTCAAAAATAAAAAAATTAAAATAAATAATCATTTTCTTATAGTCTTTACGACAGATAAGTTATTGGTTGCCCACTAAAACTACCCTTAAAAAATTTTACAACTTAAAAGAAAGTAGAAAATTAACTCCATATTTTGTTGTCAAATCTATGTTAAATAAATTGAAACAACACGTTACAAAAATAATTTATTAAAACTTAAAGAAAATGTTGAAAATGAGCCCCATTTTGCTGTAAGCACAGTCTAACGCGTCTTTTTTTATTTTCAAATATGTTTTGCAACATTTCTTCCCCAATATCAGTACAACAATTTTCGATTTGTAATCTTAATTCATCTAAATTTTCGATCCTGTGCTTAAAAACGGTGTCTTTAATGTAACCAAAAATAGAAAAGTCAAGAGGAGTTAGATCTGGTGAACGAGCGGGCCAAGGAATATTTGTTCCTCTGCTAATGATTCTGTCATCAAAATATTGTTGAAGGTATYCAATTGATGTATGTGCAGTGTGGGCTGTAGCACCGTCCTGTTGAAAATATCCTTGTCTTAATTCATCATCGTGTAACTGGTTAATAAACACATTTAAAATTTGTTCCCTATAAACTTGGGCAGTTACTGTTTGATGAAAAAAAATTGGTCCAATTATTCGTCTCCGGGATATGGCTAACTATATCCCAATTTTGAGTGGATGCAAAGGTGTTTCAATAAAGGCGTGGGGATTTTCAGCGCTCCATATCCTGTAATTCTGTGAATTAACATATCCCGATAAATGGAACCATGCCTCATCAGTTAAAAAAGAAAGGTCTAGCAAGTCATTGTTGTTCAAGTGATTTTGGAACCAATTGCAATACTGAACACGATGGTGATAGTCTAGTGGCAAAAGTTCCTGAACAGTACTGATTTTATAGGGATGAAACCGTAGCTTTTTTTTGGCAATCTTGTGACAAGTGCTCAAAGGAACATTAATCTGTTGTGATATTCTTCGCAGCGAAGTTCTGGGATTTTCTTCAATTCCCTGTCTCACATTTTCAACAGTTTCTTGCGATACACCAGGTCTTCCTGAGGATGTTCCTTTTTGCACAGATCCAGTGGCAATAAATCGATTTATTACATTTGGAATGTGTTTTCGCAAAATTTCTTCCTGTACTGGAATTTCTGGAAATCTTGCATAAAATTCATTCATGCAAGCCGGGATAGAGTAATTCCAGGATCCATTATCAAAAGTCGCATTGCGACAATAAGACATAACGATAAATCTATCTTGTTCGA
>NW_025401063.1:11031851-11034708 GCF_015345945.1 Tribolium madens
ATTTATGCGGACTGACCGTTGACATAAAACTTCAAAGTGACAGGCACAGACGACGAGACCGCTACACACTCACGAGGGGTGTATTACGTATAATCATCACAACAAGACGGCAAATTTAACAAAAATTTCAGATGTAACTTGATGCCCAAGCATTTATAAACACCGTGTACCTTTGACCCCAGAATGGCAAATTTTTACCGAATGGAAACGGATGGCCTGCGGGCACATTGTCAACGTTTTCTAAAAAAAAATTTACCAAATTCATGTGAAATCCTTTACCTGTGACCGTATGTTATCTGACAAAACTTTCGAATAATAGAAAGAAACAAAACAGTGAACAAGACTACAGGTAGTCATTAATCTGTTCATTTTAATTTGTAACTGATGTGATGGTGTGGCCAAATTTTTCTGACCTGACCTGACCGCCCCAAATCACAGTTACCAGCCCGAGTTATAAGATGCGAGTATCTGTCTTAATCCTTTGTCGTCTAATGGAAGGAAAAAAATTATTTTGTAAATTACTACACTTTTTCAAAAAGCTGAATGATAAAGTAGTAAAGCTGAAGGTTCCCATTTTTTGATTTTAATCGATAGCTTTTGAAATAAGTAAAAACTTGTTAATTCTTTACATAAAGGCGGATTTAGGTAAAGAATTAAAAATTAACACTGATTTGAATATATTCCAGGCAAAAATTTATCGTTGAGGGTGTTATTTGCCTAAGACATTTTATGTTTATTATCCGGATTTTAATACACAGGGCAAAAAGGTTTCAGGCAAATAACACCTTTAAGGACAAATTTTTGCCTGGGATAAACCCAACTCAGCGGCATAATTAGAGCCACCCTATAAATTTAAACCGCACTCCTTGACTTGGAATATTAGAAATTGCTGTAAAAATTTTATTTGATTGAAAATGAAGCCACAACTCGATTTCTGTGAAAAATGTCACCACAATCACATAAAATCCTTTACTGTTGATAAATAGTAAACAACCCTTAACTTCTACGTTAATTAATAAATTTATTAGTAAATAAAACAATAAATTAATTATTTTGTGAAATAGTCACTTTGGACATCAAAACCTTGAATCAGATCAATTTTTAATTTTAAAGAAACGTTTCAAATATTATTTTATTCCTTTCAAAACAAGTCAAATGCGATAAGTGATAACTCATAGTCAAAATTCTTAATAATTTGAGCAAACGATTTATCAATTTTCGTCAACTCTCCATCGACCCATCCCAATGCCGGAAAACCGACAAGTGCCGACCATCGGCTCCATCCCATCTGAAAACGGTCGAACGTGCCCGCTTGAGAGGCGATAGTTTGCGACATTACTTCTGAAGCAATGTGTACCTGTCACCCTCGGCATCGTTATATTGCTTAGCGGCAAGGGCTTGGTGAATGGAGAATAACTAGTTGTCTCTTAAAATTTGTTAACGCGTTTACTGTGGGTGCGCGTATGCGCGCTTTGGAATGGGAGTAGTTCGGCCTATGACGTCACGCGATCTAAAATTGCTTTTTTTGGTCCCTAATACTGAAAATCTATTACAATAAAAAAATAGGGATAAGCGAACTTTTTATGTATTTTCATAAAAGCAGTTAAAAAAATTGCAGGACGGGCCCATTAAGAACACGACATCAAGATTTATAAAGTAAGAAGGTTTCCTTTGCATCAATCACGTGTGCGCATTATTCGCGCGAATTGACGTCACTGGAGTTTTCGTTCAAAAATAGTATATGCAACCAAACATATTATTAAGTTAAAAAACTAGAATTCCGTAAAATAAATACTGATAAAATATTTTTTATTAAGGGTAAAATAATTAAAATATACAGGGCGATTCAGATAAGATAATGAGCCTGACGATCTGGCGATGCAACTCAAAAAACAAATTTCATTTACGTTTTGATCTAATTTTAATTACGATTTGCATTTGCAATCTAAGTTATCTTATGTTGCTCTGATAGTGCTTTGACAAGCAATTTATGATTTATAAAAAAACTGTTTGCCTACCTTTAATGTTTCATTGTTTCATACATTTTGTATTGGGTTTACACCGAAAAGACTTCTCGAATTTCTCTATCATTCCGCGAGAACCGAATGGCACTAATAATCGTTCTCTGCACTGATGTCAGAGTGACACAAGGTGATAACTTGCATTCAACTTGCAAATCCTAATTGAAATTGGATCAAAGGCGTAAATGAAATTTGTTTTTTGGGTTGCATCGCCAGATCGTCAGGCTCATTATCTTATCTGAATCGCCCTGTATACATAGATAAAAAAATATACATTTATTTTGTAAAAACTTGCAATATTTTAATTTATGATTTTATTAATTTTTTCATTGATTTGTCTATCAGAAATTTTTTCAATAACTATTTATCGCAGAACGCCGATCTTTTTTGTATATGATAGAAAATTAAATTTTCTTTCCAATGGTACCAAACATAAGCGGTTATCACCGGAGTTACTATAAATAGACCGCTCCGGGTGCCAAAAATCGACCAAAATCTCGACAAAAATCAAAAAAACTTTAACTTTAAAATTGATCCATATAACGTTTTTTTACTTTTTTTACATTTCTAGTGATCTTTTAGTTTTCGAGTTCTGGAATTTTTTTTTTAATGGCAACCCACCTTGGTAATTTTTTTAATTAAAGATTGTGATCTAAAAATGACCTTTAATTAAAAAGAATTGTTTTTTAGTCAGTACTTTTTTTAAATAAATTGTTAAAGTTGCATTCCGAGCTCATCACGAAGATTTTCCGAACTTAACCAACGTGGTTGTTTCATCATGTATTGTATTTCATGTATTTCATCATGGGAGAGCGCTGATTTCTATGCAGATGCTT
>NW_025401063.1:11037198-11040840 GCF_015345945.1 Tribolium madens
TCCCTTCTGATTATTTGAAAATCAAAGTCATCAATTTTGTCTGTTATTGTAGGTCCTGATCTTTTTTTTCCGGGCGATGTTAGGGTCTCTTCAGGATTTTCAGATTTTCTTTTCCTATCTTCGTTTTTAATTCTTTTTACTGTCGCTTCTGACACGCCAGTATAAGCTGAAACTCTTTTTGTTTTGGCAGCTAAAGGCAAAAGTAGTGCATTGTTGGATGCTTCTAATTCGCACATATTAATAACATTTGCAATTATTTCTCACACGCCACTGCGAATAGTTTTTCCTTTTTTGCTAAACATTTTCTTGTAGTATTCTTTCAAATAATGCACGTGACCATCTCAACCTATAGGCAAAAACTGACCACGCCACTGCATTGTACATGCAATACAAAAAACCGATAGTAAACAATCAGACCTGCTCCAGTTGTCCATGTTAAAAGTAATAAATCTGTCGCGATGCGATGTGTATTAATAGGCGGCCGGAGCAAAATCTCTTATGGGAGTTCCAATGTAAATGTCTACCTCTGTATTTCAAAAACTACTCAAGATATTTTTTATGAATTTGGTATCATGTGAAAGAGAATTTTTTTTTCTACATTTTGACTGTTTTAGAATTGCGATAGGTTATCTACAAATTGAAATATAGGTAGAGAAAGTTTGAATAAAAGTGCGCATTTTAAAAAAATACATTTTAAGACGTTTTTCCGAACTTTTAAAACAGTCAAAATGTAGATTGTTGTATATTAAGGTGATAATTTCAAGTCCGGTAAAAAAATATTTATAAATAACACCTCTACAGAGGTAGGACGATTTGGAATCGAAAATCGAGTGAGCACAAGATTATTTACAACCCCCACATAAAAACTAACCGCAAACAATTAGACCCAAATTTACAACCACACCCGCCGACAAGCTGATGACACAGATGTCTTGAATTTGTAAAAGAAAATTTTAGAGATTTTTATAATTGCTTTACAATCAATACCTTTCGCGTAAATGAAAATTATAATTTCACTACAATTGCAAGTTATATAAATGTTTTATAATTTATAATTCATAATTCTCATACATACAGACTACAGAATAATTATTCAATTCATTTCAAATAATTCATTTCAATAATTTTTGGTCTGTTTCTACTCTCAAAAAATGGAGTCAAAGTTGGAGAAATTTTACATGAGGGCACTACTTCCGGAAATAATTGATCCAAGAGCGTCCAGAAGTATGCCACTAAGGGAAATTCAATTGAATTAATTAATAAGAATTTTTACTAAATAAATAGTACATTACAAGCGAGGTGGTAAATATGGCATTACCCCGAGTGCTTATGTATACGATCGTGAGGCGCTAGCCTCGAGATCGGATAAAGCACAAGGGGTAATGATATTACCATCGAGGTTTGTATGCTATTTTATTGACAATCACATTATTTTCAGTCAAAAAATTGAGTACAATAAAATTCTAACAAAGTTAAGGTCCAAACGTGGTAGGCCATCAAAATGACGTTTGATTTTTGACATTTCAGAAATGTCAAAGAAAATATTGAAATAATGTGTAAATCTGATTTAAAGTCGTCGAAATGAAGCAATGTACTCCTCTAGAATTAAGAGAAACTGCTACAAAAGCAATTGAATACTAATTTAGCGAAATATTATTATGCGTAACTTATTATGCGTAATTTTAACGTTGGCAATCCTGCATATTACCACCCAAGAGGAGTAACATTTATTACGCTTCATGAGAAATGACATGTTTCCCAACCTTAAAAAGGTTAGTAATCGGCATATTACATTAATGATTGTGAATAAAAATTATTTCCTTTGATTTTTATTTATTTGTTATTATTTATCACCAAGGTGATATAACCTCCTTATAAGTAAACTAAATTGGCAATTATCTACGATAATATTAAAAGAATCCTAATAAAACATTAAAAAGTATAAAATTATATTCGCGAGCCCGACAAGAAAATCGTTTTAAAAAAATTTAAAATTTCAAAATCAAAAACAAAAGTGGATTGCGGCGCTTTTTTGAACTTTTACAACTAGCGAAATATAGATTGTTGTTATCCAAGTCGATAACTTCAAGAGGTAATCCAAAATTAAATAATTCGCAATCTAAAATCGGGTAGCAATATTACAACAATGCTAATAAAAATTTGGGCGAATTTATACCTGAAAGCACCACAACAAAACCGTCTCCGCAAAGTTTCGAAATCATACAGATAACCAGCGTGCCGCAATTTGGGTGTTGTAAATTATGATCTTCCACTAGATTGTCGTTTATGACTGCTACCGATCCCAGCTTGACAGCTGAACCAGTGTTGTAAAATTCTGAAGGCCAAGTTTGCTCCGGACGGGCCTTAAGGATTTGGGTTACTGAGTGACACGTACTGTAGCGTTGCGGTAGATTAATATGATACAACTTACTTAAAAGGTGGACTAACATTATCGCAGCGTTTTGTTAGGATAGGGGCATGCGTTTTACATTTTCTACATTCTTTAGACCGCTCTTCTTTTAATTTTCGGACACATCTTACAGTGTTCGAACTCTAATCTCTATAGCAGGAAACGGCCACATGACTAGCTTTTTCACATAATGTTTTGTTTTTTTTTTTTTTGTTTAGTTGTATTTCTCTTGCAGTTTTTTTTGTTCACTACGAAATTCAAAATGTCTTTTTTTATTAAATTTTGTTACGCCCCCTTAACTCTGGCGCCCGCGTGCGTCCCACGCCTTGCACCCCCGCTTGTGGCGGCACTGTTTATTGGTTGATTTCATGCTTTTGTTCTGCGTCTCATTGGTTTCTTTTATTAATTCCTTACGATTAAGTAACTTCCATGAAATCAGGCATAAATGCACTTGTGTTAGAGTAAAAAATTGAAATAATGAGGGGTCACCGATAAAAATTAGCCCCCATAAAATCTTCTTAACGTTTATTGTTTGTTTTCGAAGGATGTAAGATGCAACTTTGTTTTGTAGACGTCTTAAATTTCAACTTTTTTTTTCTTACCTGGAAGAATGCATAAGATCGTCTATAGTTTTAAACCCTTAAAAAAACTCAATGTAAGAAATTACTTGTCCACGCTCCTTATGTTTATGATGATTCCTATTTATGAAATACCGATTTTGCAACCGTTTTCTTCTCAACATACCCACTATACTTTAGAAAATCGGTTTTATTCTGATGTACACTAAAAATTCCGAGTTTTAGATACAACATCCAAAAACATTGGAAACACTGCATGTAGAACGTCATTTCCAATCTATTACATTACATTTTAAATGCCTTTCAAAAGAATCGAACAAAGCAACACTTTCTTCGATAAACAACTTCTAACTCGTAGATATTAACCTAACGTCCATAGATGAATAATTTATATAGGGTATACAAGGTGATTCTTTTAGGGCCTACATTAGAAACTTTTTAACTTCTAATGCAGATAGGAATTTGAAATTTTGTACACAACCCAAATCAACCAGTCTGAGTTAAACTAAATTATTTTCAAAATGGCTGAACTTCCGGAACTACGAGAAATTGGCGCCAACTTTGAAATTTTAAATGGTACCCACTTATTTTTATTGCATTTTTGAATTCTCCTCTTTAAACTAAGTAAAATGTACCTAGTTGTTAGTACTTATC
>NW_025401063.1:11042310-11045204 GCF_015345945.1 Tribolium madens
TGAATCAAATTAGTTAACAAGGTGGTCTCATACTTATAGGGATTATATTAGAACAATTATGTTCAAAGAGGAAGCATAAACAGTCTGGGTTGTCGAGTTCTTGTCACAAGGGTGCCGGCCGAAACAAATCTTCACATTTTTTCCATCAATGTCCACATTTTCATCATCAAAATTCACAAATTGTTAGTAAAACTTCCTTTACTTGTACACACAGCCCACAATAACTGAATAAAAATCTAAAAATCACAACTACACGTAAGCACTTTGAATATCTTTGAATGATGTCACCGTCAAAATTTAATTTTTTTCTATCAGAAGTGTCAGCCAACCGCTAAAATTTTAAAATTTTGATACGAGCGCCTCTGGTGTTTGGACGCTAAATTGAATAGATAGACTGAATTCACCAATCTAAGAAACCATAGCATCCTAACGTCAAAAAAATTGACGTTTTGTCATCGCGATGTAAACGTGGTAAGGAGAAACGTCAGATGACGCACCGGTCAACCCCCGTGATTTTTCCCATACAATTTGTGTTATTGCTATTCATTTACGTGTGAAATTTGAGCTTATTTTGTTTTTAATGCTGCGCCCCAGAGAAAAATGCCATATAAGATAATACCCCAGGAACATGGAAAACATGTTCAAAAATTTAGACATTTATTTCTTGACATTTGACAATTTTTTATGTAATAATACTGATGATCTTGTATATGTTTTTTTATAATTATTTCGTAAAGGCACAAAAAATTTGCCAATAAAAGCCACAAGTAACATTAATCAGAGTAACATTTTAGGATACAGCTTCCTTGATTCCTCTTCTAATAGACTTTTGCAAAAAAACTTATTTTTCCAACAGAAATAAGTAGAGTCAAAGTGCAAAATTTAAACTCTCATAACTTTGAAGTTTTTATAGATACATTTTTTTTAACATTTTTTTCGGGTTCCTGGAATATCACCTTACAAGGCATTTTTCTCTAGGGCGCGAGTTCTGGTGCACCTGTAGGTAAGTCAACGTCATAACGCAGAAGTCAATTGTTTCTATTCATTTTATTTTAATTGTTTGAGAACAGTTGATTTCATACATTTTATTAAGTCGACTAATTAATTGAATTAATTAAACTGTGGAGTTAATTATTGGTCTGGAAAAACTATCGAGCTTGGTTTTTTTTTTATGAGTATGGACATCAAGCTTACTCAGCTCGATATCACAGGATAATAGAAGCGTCACTCGACAAAGAGACGAAAATTAGAGGAAGATGAAAGTGCACTGTTAAGAAGGATGAATCAGAATAAAATAGTGTACAAACTTTGGTGGTCGCTGCTTCATCGTGTATCTCGGCTTATTGCTAACCGCAGCGCTTCGTATGTAATCTACTATTAAAATACAACATTGTATTTAGTAATTAATAAATTAAGCAAGGATTTAATCCAAACATATGAAAACAATAAGTGTAACTATTGATTTAATTAGTTGACAAAATTAAATGAAGCCCAACTGGTTTGAAGAATTATTTGGAATTATTTTATATGCCCAACGAATTCTTTTTTATTCCACCCTTTTAAAAATTGGAGTTAGTTTTGCCAATAGTTTGGAAATCTTAATTAGTCTGTGTATCTACAAAGAAGCTAATCACAGAAAAATAAATAGAAGCAAAGTCAGTAAATAAAGCGATGCTTCATTAAAAAGTACCGTAAGAAGTCGTATATTTATTTTTATTTATTTTATGTCTTGAAGTCTCATTTTGGATAAAATAAGTAAAAGAACATTGTCTAGAATCAGTTTGTTAACTATCGGAGAAAAATTGTAAATAATATCGTAACAAAGATATATATTTTTATTTAAATAATAAAAATTCACGTTCTTTGTTCCTAATGTAAAAAATTAATTAGCAAATGTCTAATCTCCATAATTCCGTAGAAAATATCCACGTTTTGTAAACGTCGTAAAATGTAAAAACAACAGACAAGGATTAAACCGAGCAGCTCCTGTTAATACTTCAAACGCAATTTGTATTTTATTGTTTTAGTTAAATTGTCTTTGTAGTATTGAGTCAATATTTGGTGTAAAACACACACACGCACATAAAAAAAACAAATCTTTTACTGTCTTCTAAAATAATATACTATAAGTGACACAGTATCCAAATTCTGCGAGTTTAAAAACTATTTTTTGTGAAATTTCAGCTCTAAAATCTTATAAATATTGATGAGAATTCTTTGTTATAAATTAGAAGAATTAAAAATGACACAAAAAGTTTTATATTTTAATGTTTTATAAATTTATAATTTATAAATGGAATTTATTTTAAACAGCTAATCACAACAGTAATTACAATTGAAAAATTTAAAATTATTTGTTCAATTTTTGCACGTTTTGTGTTTCCGAAAAATGTAATGCACAGGGTGCTGCATTTTGGATGTCCGAATAGGGAATCTCCGAAACTAAGATGTTTAGCCAAAAACGTGTGATACATTCTGGAGCTCATTTTTTGAGAAAATAATATTGGTCAAAACCGTATCCCGCTATCGTCTATTGACATTTTGGCGAAATCGAAAAAAAAATCATATCTTCGTTATTATAGAAGACACAGATTTGAAATAAAGACATTATACAGGCACTTTTTTACGTAGAATTTAATAATGTAGTTAACATTTTTTTTTATTTGTTTGTTTAGCCGTAATAAAATAAACTTGTATTTTTTTAAATGAGAATCATAGATGGCTATCTCATTTTTAAAAAGCTTGTTTTTTTCTTATCTAAAAAATCTATATTTACTGTTTGTATAAAAGTATAAACACAAAATCGCAAACTTATTGCAGAAAGTCTACAAAACAATCTACTTTTATGCTAATCACCCATTCATTACAGACTGTTAACCGCAGAGTTTCATTCA
>NW_025401063.1:11045874-11112186 GCF_015345945.1 Tribolium madens
CCTATCAAAACTCTCTCCACACATCACGAAACACATCAATTATTATGTTTTGGTGTAATTAGGCCCTGATGCGCTTTCACGTGCGATTTTCTTTTACCCACATGGACCGTGTTGTAAGACTTTCGATAAAAAAGGATTTAAACTATATTATATTCAACCAGTGTCACTAATGAAAGAGTTTTCTAAGTACTAAGTAATGAAAAAGATGCAAAATAAATTGTAAATTAACTTATTCACGACTAATAACATTTCTTTGTTTTTAAACAAGCTAACATTACCATTGTAACTTCTAGTGATACATAGAGTGTTGTAAAAAAAGCCGCTTTAATTCTTCAATAAAATATATTTTACATATATGACACAAAAATGACGATATGGCTATTCAAATACCCAAAGTCCGTCTATGTGGAACGTTATCCCACCTCCATTAGATCATCAAAAAAATGTTTTTTCTAATTCTGTTGACTGTTGACACATTTGTTTTTCCTACTTTTGGATTTTTTAAAAATATGTAATAATTTTGTTCTGAAGCGCTCGCATATTTGTTCAATGCTTCTACAGTATCGTATTTTTTAAATTGTTGTAATTTTATCTATTTTTTCATTTATTTTACAGTTCACAAAACTCTTATTGATTATTATTTACACATTTGGAGTGAAATAGTTTTTCCATGGCCAACTATTATCACACAAAATATGTATTTCACTTTTTAAGTATAGTTATAAAAAATATTTTGTTACAAATACAGCGTGATCAACAATGACTGAATCTGTTGGTAACAATGAAAATTTTAATGATTTTGGTACCACTGTAATTTAAACTCATTTCCGGTTGTCAGCTTTGACAGATTTGACAGGCAAATTTCAAATTTATCGTCAAAGGTTTGTTTTTATAACATTTTATTTATGAAAATGGTTTTTACACATGTTTTACAGACATTTTCAACATTTATTGCATATCTTGGCTACCAACGAGTGCCAGCCACACCACATGTGGCACATAACCAACATAACCCAATTTTCTTTTAATGTCACGTCAAGTTAAAACATCCGGTCAGTGCCAATTACTAGACAAAATAACACCAATACTTTTCAATTGTTTCATTGCCAACAGACTCAGTCATTGTTGATCACGCTGTATATATATTATCAGAAAAAAATAAGCTTTTCAAAATTGCCATAGCCGCCTATGATTTCCATTTAAAAAAAATACAAGTTTATCTTATTACGGCTAAACTAATAACTGAAAAAAAATTGTTAACTACATTATTAAATTCCTCGTAAAAAAGTGCCTCTATAATGTCTTTATTTCAAATCCGTATCTTCTATAATAACGAAGATATGATTTTTTTTAGATTTCGCCAAAATGTCAACTTTTGTCTGTAAGTCGAAAACAAAAGACGATAGCGGGATGCGGTTTTAACCAATATTATTTTCTCAAAAAATGAGATCCAGAATGTACCACTCGTTTTTGGCTAAACATCTTAGTTTCGGAGATTCCCTATTCGGACATCCAAAATGCACTACCCTGTACAGTTGGAGTTAAAATACTTTGGTCGTCAATGTCATGTGAGTGTAAAGCATGCTTTAGGACTGTTAACCTTATTTTTAACTACTATCAATCATAGTTGACAAGTTGTATGTATATAGTTTTGATAGGAAAATGTAATAGCTGTCATTAATTTGAAATTGTCATTCATTTTAACGTTAAGCTTGAATTACATTAAAGTGTCAGAAAAATGACGACTAAAGTATATTGTCTCCAGCTGTAACCTGTTAAAATTTAAAAGTCTTAGAATTTGGAATCATGACAAATAGAATTACCAGGTTAGTATTTATTTTTAACCGATCTATAAATTAAAAAAGCCGATTTGAACAAAGCGAATTTAGAGTTAAATTAATTAATTCGAATTTAGAAAAGTATATATTTATTTTACATTGCTAAACGCCAAATTAATCGTTAATTACAATGTAATATTCCATAAGTCGATTTTAATAAGTTTAATAGGTGTCAAAGAATTTATTACGAGATAGAATATTCATGTTCTTTTAAAAACCCTTTATACAGGATGTTCCGTCTAAACCCCACATTAAAAGTCTAGGGAGTTGGAATAATCGTATTTATTTGAAAATCGGTACATAGCCATAAACCATTAAGTCCTCCTAAATGAAAATATTTTCAAGATGGCGGCACTTTCGGTTATACCGGAAGTCGGTCTCAACTTTGTTATTTTAAATGGAAAGGTGTATTTTTTACTGCGTTTTTGGATTAATCGGGTTATTTTAAGGGCGTTTTCATCAGCTTTTCCTATACCTAAATTTAGCCGCTTTTGAAATATTTGGAGTTTTTCAAAAATTTTTATAACTGTACCTTCCATTATAAAAATCGGTAACTCTGCCATTTTTTAAGATTTTGAATTAGTTTTCTTGGCATTTGAAAGAGAAAGTTTAGATCTTTTTTCTGGTGTTTTAAAATTTTGAAAAAAAAACACATCCCAAAATATTAAGGTTACTTTTGTAATAATTCAAATAATAATCATAACTCATTTTTTTCAAATGAAATACCCCAATTTTTATTTTAGTAAATACAAGAGAATTTAATTGTGCATTGATCTGTATTAACATTCCCTACACCTAAATTTAATAATTTTCAAGTTATGGACTTTTTTTAAGACAACAGAAAATTTATTACTAGCCACACCTGTTTTCACATATGTAGTTTACTATGGAAATCAAGAATGTCAAAATTGTTTCTCAATAAACGTCGACAGTGACTTATTATTTGACAAATAGTTCCAAAATATGGAGAATCAAAGTTATGCAAACTTAATTATTATTGATAGGTTCTAACATGCGATCATTATTTAAAGCTAACAAGTGAGAAAAATTTATTTTTGTTTAATGAACGACATTATAATTTTGTTACACTCTACATAAATACAAAATAAATTAATTAAGTTTAAGTTTAGACGTTCTAGACGGCACAAGTCAAGCAGTGTTATTGGTTGCTGCTATGCAACTGCGACCTGCGCATCTTTGCGACCCAACATGAAATTAGACCATTAGTGTATGTTCGACAAATGTTACTAATTTAGTTTGATAAAAGGCTCAATGTTTTTAAAAGAAACATTAGTGATGTATCTTCACTGAATTAATGTTAAAAGCAGAATTAGTGTCTAAAGTCCTGGTTTTAATTTAATCGTACTTAAAATACAAGAGAAGCGTCATCATTATCTTTGAGTGTTCCATTACCAAAGCCACAATTTGTTTTTTACAAAGATTAAAGAAAACTTTGATTATATCATAATAAAAAATACAAACTTTACAAAAATATTGCATCTCATAAATAAAATTAATAAGTAATAATGAGCTTTTAAAGAGTTAATACCTTTCTTGGAAATTCATTTAAAAGGAAAATTTAATTCAGAAATTTCTAGAAATAATTAGTACAAAATCATTGTTAATTTTTCTGTTACTCGTAACACTTTTTTTGTTAATAAATTTTGTCCACTATTATTAATCTGCTATTATCTAATTATTTAAGCTATTAAAAAAGCTATAATAGTGAAAAAATTGAATTCACTCTGTTCACATGACTAACATTAATCTTTATGAAACTAAAACAGGCCATCATCCTTCAACGTCATATGAGCTCTATATTGTGATTTTCTTTTAAAGAATGAATGGATTATGAAAATATGGATGACCTCTTAAAAAATAAACGTCAGATGCACAAAATTGCGAAAATAAATCGGCTATTGATTAACATAACTGTCATCAATTCATCATTTTAGCTTCTACATATAATCCGAAATATATTTACACAACACAGTTTTATCGAAAGAAATAAATCAATTAAACTAGTTTTGTTTTAAAATGGCGTTTTAATTATTAGTTTATTATTTCGTTTTAGGTTTGTTAGTACATTTCAGTAAATTTCTTCTCATTGAGAAGTTAATAGTTGCTAGTAAAAGCAATGAAAAATTAATTTTTCTTTGTTAGTTTCATAAGAAAATAAAAGAAGTAAAAATTGTAGCAGTAATTAAAAGCAGAATCGAAGTGATTAAAAAGTGTTTTTTCTTTTAAATTCCTAAGACCGGATTAGCAAAATCATGTTAATAAAGTAGGAAGTAGCAAAATTTTACACAAGTAGTTAAAAATATATGCATAAATCACCAAAGATTAAATAAATCAAAAAATGCTATAAATTATTACTGTATCAAGTTTTATAATGTACTTCCACCTGAGATTCAATGCTTACGTGGAAAGCCTTTTTTAAAAGATATAAAGAAACTTCTTATCAACCAATCTTTCTATAGCATAAGTGAATGTTTAAATTACAAATTTACTTAATTATATATAATATATGTGTAACTTCTTTATTTGACATGTGCAAAACTTGTATGGTGTTCGCATTAATAAAGATGTTATGTTATGTTATATTATACCTATACCTACTTGTATTTTATGTAATTTATAATTTGTTTAGTGTAATTATTAATTATAATTAATTAATTATAAAAATAGAAGCAAAAATATTGTTAGAGCTTGTTCCAAATCTGGTGGCGAACTGACGTCAAAAATTAAGTCGTACTAAATTATATTTCAAAACCACTATTGTTCTTTAAAAAATTATAATAAGTAGGTATTTATATATAAGATGAAGAACGAGAAACAAATTATTAAATTGTTAACGCATGAAAAGAATTAAAAAAAAATGATATTCCTAACAATCCTTGTCTTCAAAAATACTAAAGCAAAAATCGCTTTCATCGCTGCTATCGTTGGTTATAATAAGTTCATTAACGATTACATCTAAACGATTTTCTTACTTAAATAAATGTTTTGGCAAAATATATTTTTTCATCCAAATTTAATAACATGTTTTCAAATTCATTGCTGGGAAAACTTTCACAATACATAAATTTTGTAAAAAGCCCTCGCTTAGAATATGCAAATTGTGTTGACAAATACCGTAGAATAGTTATTTATTCTACGAGTTTGAGTGTAAATCGGACGCCGAGTGGATTTTTAAACCACGAGTGTAACAAGTGGTTTATCATCCACGAGGTGGAATAAAGCGTCCGATTTACACTCAAACGAGTTGAATACAACATTTTATTCTTCGAATTAGACACAACAAGGCTTAAACTTGCTTTAAATCTGTTAAAAATAATCTGACGTTTCGTAAATGCCAAACAGTTGGCAAAACTGAAAATTAAAAAACCATAAATTTTGACAGTGTCGAAGAGTAATAGTTAATTATTGTAAGAGTGTGTTAGGTAGCGTTTTATCCACAATCACAGGCCCAAATTATTCCAAACTTAATTAAAAATTAAACTGACATTTAAACGTTACGTCAAGTGCTTTCGGTTAAACGTATTAAGCTGTTGGGCGATGCGCTGGTTACTAACAGTGGAATAAAGTTACTTTATTCCACTAGTGGATAAAGTGGTACTTTATACGCATCTAAAGTGTGGAGTAAAGTCTCTTTATAGAGTGATTGTGGATAAAGAGTATTTATTAGAAACGGAATAATAAACCTGGAATTCTAATTATCATGTAATGCAAGAGATTCAACGAAACGTCCAAATAACCAAATTCCAGTGCACGCAATTATAGAACAAAATCGGGAGATGAAATATTCATCTCTTTATACTAATTCGGTTCTGTCCGAACTTGACCCCAAATGACACAAATTGACCAAGATTTAACTTACTGCCCCATATGTGCGAATCCAAGGGATGGATTTGCGTGCAATATTTTCCCAAGAAGGGTATTGTGAGGTCACAAAAGTCAGAAAAATCGTTTTAAATTAAACAGAAGGGAAAATATTTTAATGCGGTGCAATTCTTTTCTTTTTCTACTTTGCCGAAATTAAAATTCTTTTATTGTGACACGCCTGAAAAAGAAATAATCGTGTTTCTTAAAACCCATCGTTTGTTCCTTTACAAAATTTATCTCGTAATTGTGGGAAAGAGCGCAATTGTGGTAAATATATCCACAGATGTCGAGACAAAATTGAGACAATTTGCAATTACTTTAATGATGACAGAAACGTTTACGGAAAAATGTAATTACATGTATATGGAATCAAAAGAAGATTTTTGTAGCCCTATTATTCTTTTTGATCTGCCCCACGAGAATATTATAAAGTAGAAAGCTTTCAGTGTAAATATACTTCAGCTTTATAAATTTTAATAAAATGAAAATCCCGACAACTTTCATTACAGGAGATTTGCAGGAATTGCAAGCACATTTCTAATTTCTAAATCTTCGTTTAGAATCTTTTATTAATCTAATAATCTAGTAGTTTATTTCGACATTCAAAATTTAATTAAAGCAAGAAACTAATTCCAGATTAAAATATTTTGACTGTTACAAAATCAATAACTTTTGTATTATGTAATGTAATATACTATTTTAAATCAAGGTATATTTTATTACCCTAAGAGCTCAATTTATTTCCATCCTTACGGTTGTCTAAATATATATTTAAAACATTTTCATTCTGCGTTTTGTATCAAAATAGTATATTAAAATACAAGTTGCAGAAGTACGATATCTATTCAAGCACAAATTTGAAATTCCGAAACGAATCACGTACCGGCGAGTTGAGGAACACATGAGTGCTTGAAGAACCTTCTGCAACAAGTGCTTTATACTATTTTTTCTATTTTGCCGCTTTATATCATTTTATAAATTAAAAGACGAAAATTTTAAATTGTTTTTTTCTAGAGAATTTTGCGACGGATAGCGACATTTATGTGGAATAATTTTAGGCGGCTGTAAAAAGTAAAAATAATTCTTATTTTCACATCTGAAAATGAATAGTGAAGAAAGTCCGTCACTAAAATTAAATTAACGCCAACGACTTATTAAAGCACTCAAATGACATTATTTAGGTGTTGGAACAGACTTATTCTAAACGCAAAATAAAAAAAACAAATTTCTCTTTTCAGTAAATAATATATAAAAAAGATGCCTTAAAGCTAATTCGTGGATAAACCATTAAAATCAAAACCCAAATTTTTCTATATTATTATGTTTACAAAATAAAAAAATCTTGTTTATATAAATATTATCAAAAAAAGTATTAGCAATAAAAATATTAAGGTAAAATAAAATTAAGAAAAATAACCGGGGGATGTTGTTTTTAACATTTAATTTCTTATCATTGTATATAAACACTTTTAATTATTTGTTTGTTTTTTGGTAAAGATACTTAAGACACAAGTGCTTTAGAACTGTCAACTTCATACTAACGTAACTATAAAGAACGTCATTTTTTTCAAATATTTGATTGATTTGTTTTGAGAGAAGAAAAATATAGCAAGTTTATAAATACAATTCTGCTTGATAAAACTGAATTTATTTCAAAACACTTTTCATTCAACAAAATTTTTCTCCTCATATTTCTTATCCAACTTACCGCAAAATATAATAAGCTTCTCACAATAGACTCAATTGAGACAATATTAAATTAGATCACATATATAACAACGAGATATCAATCAGAGACACATGCCCAAACACGCGTTTAAGATCATTGCCACACGCGTTTTCAACTCTTGGACGTCGCGACGCTTATCACGGCGCTCGCAAAACCATCACTGAAAATCCTAGAGACGCTTGCGCAATTATTGCAAAAAAAACATTTCTATCTCTGGCAATGATGATTTTTTACGTGTTTACAACTCTTGAATGTCTTATTAGTGAATAATTATTAGTTTATTTCAACGATAAAACGGAACTGATAAGCAAGATAAAGTAATTCGATGCACCCATTATTCTATCCATTTAACACATTAAAATTAATTTCGTTTTTAGGTTTTGGGTTTGTTTTGAACTATATTTTATCTAATTAATCGACTAAAGATAAAGATATAATCTTCATAGCTTTAGGTCAAGATTACTAACTTACTATTGAGCGATTGTTTGAATATTGTACTCGTATTCGTAGTTTATGACAAAAAAGTAAAATCTTGTAACCATTTTACAATTAAGCCATTAAATTTGTACAGATACAATAAATTATTAATAGCTGTGAATATGGTGGATGCGCCGGGTAAATATAGGATATTTATCTGTTTAAGTTAATTTTAAACCAAAATTGACATAATGTTGTACTGAACTACTTAAAGAAAAACTATATCCTATAAAAATCAAATATCTATCTTGGAAAACAAGCCTTATGTGATTCAGTCTTGTTCCTGCGCAACTGTCCTTGTAATAAATTGTCAATTATACCAATAATTGCAGAAATTGCAAGAATGCTTAATTAAATTCCAACTAGGATTAAATTTTTTTAGTGTTATTCCCAGATGTTACAAGACAAGGATTGTCTAACAAGGATTGGACATTGTGAATCAGATCTATGTTTAAATAGTAGTAACATTTGATAAATTCTACCTCCAACGGCTTAACCATTTTTTATAAAATAGCGATGACGCTAATTAGCGAAATAAATAAGAATATGAAATTAATTCTCAATTATTCTCGGCGAAAAAAAACAAAGCTGGTGATAAATTCCAAACTTCTTTAAAATATGGTAAAACAAGTAAAAAACTGCAACTACCCAACAGATTTTTAAATTTTAATTAAAACGTTAATAATCGATGCAAATTGCGATTATTATCATTGCTAAATAAACAAAATAAATGTAAGCTTTCGTAATATTAATTTCATTTTAATTTTAAATTAAACGCTTAGGGGATATTTGTTTACTACGTAATTCCATACACGATTTTGTAATTCATTTGAAGAAACCACACATTATTGTGTTATTTTTTAAATTAATTAAATGTTTTGTTGTATGCCGATCTCTTTTTGCAGTAAGAAAATTGCAGGCTTTCCCATTAATTCATTGTGTTTTTCTGCCAGGGCAGTGAAAAGTGAGAACAGCTGTTTCTCAATGAAAAAAGCATTTCTTTGTTTAAAAGGTCAATAAAAGCTCGTCCCGTTGAGATTAGGTAACATTATATAAAACACCTGACTGGGATTGCCATTGTACTTACTTGCGGTGTGTTTCTATCAAAATTATTAGCACTGAATTCTGTATTAAGACCTTAGGTATTCAATTATAGCGCTTTCAAAGAGCAAACAGGCACACAATATTCATAAGTCAAAAGTTTGACAACACCTCAATTTGAAAACATAACCATATTTTTTTAACAAAATTTCTAGAGACAAAAACAAAGAGCAAACAAAATTTGTCGCTATGGGGACAAGCTGCTACCAATTTTTTCACCAAAATTTTGATTTTGTAATTTTCATTTAAAGAAAAAACAGACTTTATTTCATATCACTCATATCAGCTATTGATGTTTGTTACGAATCGAAATTTGAAACTAAAGTATTGCTAAGATATGTTAAAATAAAAAAGTAGAACACGAGTTGTAAACAAATTCATATAATTCGTATCTAAGGAAAGTTAAAGTGTTATCTCTAATTGCTGACTTACGATGACCTGCGATTTTCAAAAATCGTTTCCATTGTTGTTATATCGATTACAGAAATTTAAATAATTTTTGAAATTAAATTAAGTTGAAATTGCGTTGTCTTTTGTGTTCGCCTTGTTTATTATTTTGTTTCGTTAATAAAAATTAATACAATCTTGCTACAAGATTTTTCTCGATACAAGGTAATAATGAAAAAAAATCTTATATTATTAAAATCTGGAATAAACAAATCTTATCGTTAGAATATGATACAACAAGTCATTAATAATAATTTTAATTATCTTTATTAGTCGAGGTTAGAGTTAAAAACATGACTGAATAATAATTTTAGTTATTAAACTTCTTTATTTTGTTAATCAGTTCGAAAGTTATAAACAAGTTATCTAAAGCACCCACGCTGATCATACAATATTCAGTTAAAATTTTAATTATTTTATAAAGATAATAATTAAACGCAAATTTTGCAATATTTTAGAAGCTCTTAAAAGTTATTACATTTAGGGAAAAAACCAAGCCGACTCAATTCATGTTTAATAATAATTTCATTATTTAACAATTTATTAATGTTTGAAAATAAATTGAAAATAAATGGTAGTGAAATAAATTCTTAGTCAAAAAAAAAGCATTCTACATATTTGAAACTGTGAAAAAAAATATTATTCAACTCAAATGTTTTTCTTGTCATTTCAGAATCTTCGTTTATTTGTCTCTCTGAGGTTATCATTGATTCACATCTTGGAATTGTTTACAACATGCAAAAAACGTGTTCGCACTTATCTATAACCAAATTTGGTTAAATTTCAAATTCAAATCGGCTTAAAATAGTTCGTATAAGATTTAAATTTAATCAATATAGGTACATATTTCTCAAAACCATCAATTTTATTAATTTTAACAGCGTAGGTATATGTGGCAAACATGATAAATCAAACTTTCTGTATTTGTGATGTAAATAGCCCTTACCTTGCCCTAACTTCCCAAAGTCTCAAAGTCGCCAAAAATATTTCATCCAAACAAACCATTTCACCAACGACCAAACATTACAAAAAAACACAAAACTTGCTCGAGAGATGATCATTCACAGACTGATCACTAACATGCGAGGTATCAGTTGACCCTAAAGGTCATAATCGGCTTTCAACGGGCTACTATTTCATTAATTTTTTTAATATCTTTAGCAACTGGAATTTGATCGTTTGTGAGCTAAGTACATGAGGATTCATTACGGATGTGTCTATTTGAGAAGGTAATGGAATATATTAGATCACAGACAGATACTTAAATTGTCTAAAGGCCCGAGGCGCATGTATTTTTAAGGGCAAAACATCCAAGAAATTTGAGAAGATCTAATGTGAAATTGAGTCGCAGACATCGTCTGCAAAAACAAAAACAAAAGTAGGAGTTGCAACTGATTTAGTTGCGTAAATATGTAAAAAAGTAAAAATCGCATGGTTATTTTAATCTTACTTAAATGATCGTTCCAAAGATTGAGTGACCTTTGTGAATCATTTGTTTACCGCATTGCTCTTGTTTACAGAGGATTGTAACCGTCGTTTTTCTCTAAAGAGTAACAATAACGTAACAATAAAGTTACAAAAATACTTGTTTGAGAGAGACTTATCTATTTGCTATTTCTACAATAGAAATTCATAATAATTTTATGAAAAATCTTTTATCACTATGACCATACACACTAGACGATTAAAATACGAATTAAGATAGTTAGGTTCGACTGCTTTAACGAAAGTGGTTTTCACATAAGTATAACAAATTCCAAAAAAAAACCTAAATAGGAAATAAACGTTAAATCAACTTACATTTTGAAAATGTAAAAAAATAATATGGCCTATTTTAATTGTTTAATTTTACGAGTTGGATTACTTCCGTTTTTAGAATGTATCTGCATATAATAAAATTGTATATTCTTTACAACTGATAAAAAATTCTTATTACATGGGTTATGAAAACAAGATTTTCTGCACTTTAAACTTGCCGTGAATAAAAGCTTCTAGTAAATCCAATACAATGTAAATAGGGCACAACGTTAGCTGCTAACAAGATACAAGCGAGAACAGAAAAATATACTAAATTTAAAATCTTAGCAAAAGATGAAGGTTTAGAACAATTAAATATACGTTAAATTTGTAGATATTTTTATTTTTATCGTCATTAGCTTTTTTAATTAGGTACCTAATACTTATATGATACTTTCATTTAATAATTAAACATACATTAACTGGAACTGGAATAAAATTCATAATTTGAATATAAGCGATTTTTGTAAAAAAATCCTGAAACAGGTCGATTTTTATTTTTCCTTGCGCATCCAAAAATAAAATTTCCTCCCAATTTCAAATTGTTTATTATATCGGGTATCGGTTTCAGCCAATTTGGCCTTCATCAGCCCTACGTCAAGAAAATTTCACATTAAAATACTTTACAAACTTTAACATTACACATCAAATTACATATAAAATTAAAATTAAAAACAATTCCAATGGTCAATCTGCTTTCTGAAATGCACAGCCACCTATACAGATTGCGCCAGAACTCGCGCCCCAGAGATATATAAGGTAAGATACCAGGAACATGGAAAAAATGTTAAAAAAATGTTATCTATAAAAATTTCGAAGTTATGAGAGTTTAAATTTTGGTCTTTGACTCTACTTATTTCTGTTGGAAGAATAATTTTTCAAGTTTTTTCGCTATAGAAGAAGAAACAAAGAAACTGTATTCTAAATTGTAACTCTGTTCAATGTTATTTGTGGCTTCTATTGGTAAAATTTTTGTACCTTTACTGAATAATTGTAAAAAAAATATATACAAGATCATCAGTATCATTAAATAGACATAAAAAAATGTCGAATGTCAAAAAATTAATGTCAAAATTTTTTGACAGATAGAATTTATTTTTTAAACATTTTTTCCAGGTTCCTGGTATCCTATCTTACCTGAAATTTTTCTCTGAGGCGCGAGTTCTGGCGCACCCTGTATAACTTTTTTTTTCAAATGTAATGGTATGACAAGTAACACCGCATTTGAAAGCCCACGTCACAAGCAATACAACGCACTATTTGTTTTCTGAATATTTCCAACGTAATAAAAAAATAAGAACAAATTCTTAAGTTGAATAGGTAATATTTAATGCAATAAATGTTCAAAATAAGCACCGTTCCTTTCCGGGCAATTTGCAAATTAAAAGTAACATGCATTTTTTACCTTTTGCAACATTTCGGGTGATTTGCATAATTTTATTCCTAAAACGTTCCTTAAGGTCCTCAATGTTATTCGATTCTGTCGTAAATCACACTTGAAATGTTGCAAAAGGTAAGGAATACATGTTACGGTCGTTTTGCAGTTTCTCAGGAAAAGAACGATATCCATTTTGAATATTTGTTGCATTAAATAGAATATAAGATTGATTTCATTTTTTATCATGTAGGCTTTGAAAATATTTAATCAGAAAATAAATAGTACCTACATTGTATTCCTAGCAAAACGACCCTTCAAACGAGGTGTCATTTCTCAAATCATTACATTTGAAAAAAAAAAGTTATAGGTAGCTGTGCATTTCAGAAAGCAGATAAACAAAAACCATATTTGTCAAATGATGCGCAAGGAAAAATAAAAATCGACCTGTTTTAAGATTTTTTACAAAAATCGCTTAATTCAAATTATGAATTTTATTCCAGTTAAAAATTCCACTCTGTATACTCGTATGTACAGTTACGGAATTATAATTTCGGGTAGTATTTTTCTGTCACTTCAAAAAGTTCACTGTTAACTATCTTTTACTGTCATCATGACTGACATTTGACTTTTCTGTCAATGACGCTCTTTTTTAAGTCAAAATAAGGCTATTAATGTAAACGTTGTCTTAGAGTTTACATTATATGAAAATGACAATACTGCCTGAAATTTTAATTCCGCAACTGTACATACGGGGACTATGTTCAAAGTTAAAAAAATGTCCTTGTATATTATTATACAGGGTGTCAATTTTAAAACTTACAATCGGCAATATCTCTAGAACTAAAAAAGTTATTGATAATCACTCAAAACCATTTCGGTGGTTTTTAGGGGGAATTAAAACGGCATGAAAAGTGACGCTCCTCTACCCACCCTTCAAGCCACAGCCACCTTAAGTTGAAAATTTTAAATGTCACAAGCTTACTTTCGATACATCGTTGGAAAGCCCATAACAAGCGCTTTTCAAAAATGTCATACAACAGCCTATTTGGTAAAGCCATTTTTCCAATTATTCAAAAACGAAGACGTTAAATTTCCATTTTTTTAATTATATTCAAGGGTGGGTGGAGGTGCGTCACTTATCATGTCATTTTAATTTCCCCTAGGAACCACCAAAACGGTTTTGAGTGATTATTAATAACTTTTTCAGTTGAAAGAAATTGCCGATTGCAAGTTTTAAAATTGACACAGTGTATATTAAAAAAATACAGCGTGTTTTAAAATGATTTTCATTTAGTCGCCTATAGAATTTCTTTACATGTAAATTTTTCTGTGCCGCTCTATACTCTTTTTGAGTCAGATAAGTAGTTCTGTCAACAGCAACGGCTGTCAATAGAAATAAATTCACTGAACTCGTATTGAGAGAAATGCCTTTCGGGTTGGTTTGTTTGTAACACACATAACCTCTGCTAGTGTTTACAAGGGACAAGGCCACGATCGTAAAATAGACAGGTCTGGAAACTCGCAAAATTGAATTAAAAAATGTGGATCTCAGTAGGTTTTGAGGGCAACGATACCCGTAGTGCCTCTATCGGATACTACGTTAATTACTGCGTATTTATGAACGAAAAATCACGTCGCCGCGCGTAAATAATGTCAAATATGAAATTAGCGCTGTCATAATTTGTTAGGTTACTGTGGGCTTGTCAAAATTGTGCAAAAACAAAAAGTGCAAAAAACAACTTAATAGGCGCCACATATAAAGTACAATATGTTTAATAAAAGTGGCAAGTAAGTGCCGTTTCATTTATTTAGTCCTCGAGGAGGTTTTTGGTTTGGTTTTACACTTGATGAAAGGAAAAAATCCTTTAACTTTTAAACAAATCTGCATCTTTTAGAATAACGTTCATGCTATCGAGTCAATCCATAGCATTTATTAGTTGCCACCTTATCGTCTAGTAGAAAAAAAAAAGAGTAGAAATCATTGCTGTTATTGATATTTACCCAAGATGATACCTATGATGATAATAATGCAAGACCTTTAAAAAAACGTGGAAAAGAAGTGTTATTGAAGAAATAAAACAACAAATAAATAATGTTATAGTAAGTAACTTTTATACATACGTTATTTTTCAGTTATACAATTCTTAACAAATAATGTAGCGATCAAGGTTGGTGCAAAATTTAGAATAGAAGGATTTTGTAAAGACAATCTTCTAAGATTTATAAAAATGATGTTTTTTACTTGGTCAGAACCCACTTCGTGTACAGTAAGATTTTTTGAAGTCACAATAACGACAATTTCAGGATCTATTTTTGTGGTGAGCGAGCACTTTGTAAACAGAATAAAGAAGAACAAAAACACGATTAGCCCGTCACACCAAACTTTTATTTAAAACACAACGCGTTTCAACCACAAAGTGGTCAGAGTAAAGAAATAAATAATTTTTTTAAAAACTTGATACATTTGTGAACTCATTTACTTATTTATATAGGACTTTAAAGACAAAATATTACTTCAAAGACTTAGAAATATGTCAAAACTCAAAACCCTAGTCGATTAAATACTTCAATGTTAAATCTTTTAATGTCTTCTCTCTAATTTTGTATCTTTTTTCTCAAAATGTAATTGACAGCTTCTGTCTTTTCTTTGCAGTACAGTATTTAGAGTTTCATCCCTTGCCATTGGGTTCAATTTTTCTTTCACCCTCAAAAAAATTGTTTACTTCTTCATTTTGTCGTGCAATGGAAAACAGCACAAATTCTGGGCATCTGCAGAAATGTTTTTGTGTAAACAAGATATAAAAACCAAATATATTTACCTTTTTGATTGCCAAAAACATTGAACGACAAATTCAAAACCAAAAAATATTTTTTAATATTTAATTTAGATAAAAAATCAAGTTACACAGAACAAAAGAAAACAAGATATTAACCAAGAAAACATGAAGTATAAATCAAAGAAAACCATCCTAAAACACCGAAAAACTGTGCACAAGCGGCAAAAATATTTAGAAACGGTGGAATAGAGAAAAATTTGCTTTTTAGTTTTGTGGTTAGCTGTCAAAATGCTGTCAACCAGTGAATTAATAAAATCACCACGTGAAGGCGCCACGGGTATAGTTGCCCTGCATAACCACCTGCGATTCAGAAAAAATAATTCAATTTCAAACGTATTTATGAATGGAGTTTCCAGACCTGTCTATTTTACGATCGTGGACAAGGCTTGTGATTGGTCGATTTCAGTCGACAGCTGTCACGTTTTCTGCTGATCGTAATTTTTCCAATTTTTAAGTGTACCTATTTTGTACTGTTTTTACAATAAAACGCTATGGTAAATTCTTATGTAGTGTGCGGAATCCGCTACAAGGAATCTTCGATTTCTTTCCACAAGTAAGTAAACTCACAATTTGTAAACAATACATGGGCGTAGAATGAGGTTTATAAGGAGCAAATGTTTGCCATGAATTATTTTGAAATTTTTAAATTTAGTTTCCTGTTATTAAAATTTTTCACGAACGATGCATATTATTTGCAATTTTACATTTGTTTTTTATAGGTTACCCTCAGGTGAAACTTTGAGACGGGAGTGGATCAATGCTTTGGGATTAGGAGATTTCGTTTTGACTAAATATACATAGGTACATACAGGCTGTCCCAGCGAGTTGAAAAAGTCCATTAGTGACCTTTGAATGGTAAAATTAAAAAAGATTGTATAAGACATTGATAGATACTAATCTAGTGCATCACCTAAAATTATTTTCAACGATACAGCATGTCCCAAAAATAAGTTACGATACAAACTTGTGTTTTTTTTAACACCGCATTTTTGGATGTAGCCTTTTAAAACAATGTTTTTACGATAAACTTTTATTAGACTATTTCGCTTAGTTTTAGAAATAGGACGGTTTTTTTGACGAAAACATGCACTTTTTAAAAATTCATTACACAAAAACTAAGACAGTTAGAGCAAATTTTTTCTTACTTCTGCAAAGAAGAAAGTACAGAAGTTAACGATGTAGCAATTTTTGAGTGTTTTGCATTTGTAAAGGTTAATAAATTAAGAAGTTTGTTAAAAGTTAAATAACTTTAAAAAAATAAATGGAACTCCCTATTTTTTATTTTTGCATCTAATAGATTGGTAAATTGTCTATCTAAAAAAATAAAGTTTTAATGTCTAGAATTGATAAATGAAAAGATATTTAACATTCAATATTAATTGTAGCAACAATGCCTATCAATATCGGAGCATTGTTGATACTATGGCAACCATAATAACATTTAATTTAACAAACGCCTTCATGTTTTTTATCTTTTGCAAATGCAACACACTAAAAAAATGTTACAACCTTATAGCTTGTACCTTCTTCTTTGCGGTATTAAAAAAATAATATTTCTAGATGTCTGAGTCTTTGTGTAATAAATGTTTAAAAAGTGCACGTTTTCGTCAAAAAAACCGTCTTATTTTCAAAACTAACCAAAATCGACCAATAAAAGTTTAGCTTAAAAACATTTTCATAAAAATCTACATCCAAAAACGCTAAAAAACATATGGTGTTTTTGTGCTTTTGGATGTTGTACAGTTGAAGACAAAATACTTTTGTCACTTTTGTGACACTTTAATGTAATTCAAGCTTTAACGTTAAAATGAATGACAATTTCAAATTATTGAGAGCTATTATATTTTCCTATCAAAAATATGTACATACAACTTGTCAACTATGATTGACAGTAGCTAAAAATAAGGTTAACAGTCCTAAAGCATGCTTTACAATTTAATGTCACTCAAGTGACATTAACGACCAAAGTATTTTGTCTCCAACTGTATCTAAAACTCGAAATTTTTAGTGTGCATCAGTATAAGTTGAGAAGAAAACAGATGCAAAATCAGTATTTGATAAATAGGAATCATCATAAACATAAGGAGCACAGACAAGTAATTTATTACATTGAGTTTTTTAACGGTTTAAAACCATAGACGATCTCATGCATTCTTCCAGGTAAGAAAAAAGAAAAAGTTGAAATACAAGATGTCTACAAAACAATGTTACAACTTACATCATTAGAAAACAAACAATAAACTTTAAGAAGCTTTTATCGTGATCTTATGAAAACAAGAAAGTTACTTATGTGAGAGTCAAAATAATGAGTCGATTTCAGTTTGTACTGTTAATTACTTCATTAAATAATGGACTTCTTAAACAACGCTCATATTTACCTCAAATATCTCAAATAATCACAATTTTATTTACAGAGTGTGGTTTGTGCCCTAGCAGACACAATATGTAAAGTTCTAAAACAGCATTTGAATGTTTTTTATAAGATTGGCCCCATTTTTTGTAGAATAAATAAAAGATAATGGGGGGCTAATATTTACCGGTCGGTGACCCCTCATTATTTCAATTTTTTACACTAACACAAGTGCATTTTATGCCTGATTTCATGGAAGTTACTTAATCGTAAGGAATTATTAAAAGAAATCAATAAGACACAGAAGAAAAGCAAGAAATCAACCAATAAAGGAAAAATACTTGCAAATTATACCAACAAGACTTTCAACGACGACAATAATGTTACTGTCAACGTCAAATTGACAAATTCACTCGAACATGACATTTTAGTGGTGTACAAAATGTTCAAGGCTACCATCCTTAGAGACCCTTTAATTGTTTCAATTTACATTGTGATAGAATTTTTTATTTCACTTTTAAGTTGGTAATGAAAAAATTAAATTGATGACGCACCGGTCTACGCTCCTGATTTTTACAATAGTATCTATCATGTCCTACATATTTTTTTTATTTTACTATTTAAATGTCACTAATGGACTTTTTCAACTCGCTGGGACAGCCTGTATGTTTGCTCAAAAACCCTTTTTTATATAATAAATGTATTTCCCAATTTAATTACGTCCTTGTTTTTTTAATTACAAAACGAGTCGCCACTGGTACGGTGGGTAAAGTAAACATAATATACATGGGAGTTTATAGGTTATGTATGCATCACACAAATCTATTCAAACCACGGCCTCCTTGATAAAAAGATAGACTATCGTCTATCCGGCCTCGCACGTGGCAATTATTTTGACGTTTGATGGCGCTGACATACGGTGCATGGTTGGTTGCCTAATTCCTGTTAAGATTTAAAATAAAAAAAAATTCTTGACCAGGTTTAAATTAAAAATTAATGATGAACAAAAGTATGGATCCCAGTAAGCACTTACTATTAATACCACATTCAATGAAATAAACCTATAAATTAACTTTTATCTATAATAAAGCAACTTTCTTAGTGTTGTCAATTTAATTTTAAGAGTTTTCTTTTTTTTTGTTTGAATATTTAGGTTTTCCATAATTGTTTGAGCATGTCTGTTACAAAAGTTAGAAACAATTGGTGTTAAAATTATGGTACATAGAATTTTAGAATGGGATTCGCAACAAAAAATTGGATTGCCGTAGAGATAGGATAATAAAATATTCCTTAAATTAAACGACACATCTTCAGTTGGCAGACTTGGTAATAGTTCAATAATAATTTCTACAACAAACACTATTAAACTCACAAATTTTTTGTTTGGGTAGATTAATCTTCCACGATCTTGGTGGTATATTAATTCCAATAACGGACAGTTTACTTGGGGATGAAGATCTTGCAATATTGAAAAAGATAAATTGCAGCTCACAAATTGATTTGCTTTCTTTATAAGATAGCCACATAAAAATGCTATAGCAGCCGATTCCACATTAACCAATTGGATGTATTCAGTGCTATTAAATTGTTTTAATTTTTCCAATTTATTTAAGGTGGAAACTTTTAGAGTAACAGCCACTGTAGTTTCTATTGAATTTTGCTTCACGGTCGGCGTAGTTGCCGAACTTTTATAGTTGTATTCGGAAGCAATGTTACAAGAATTAACAGTTTTAATTATGCCGGTTTTCAAAATTTGACGAAGTGCATGTTCGGCAGCTCTACAATCAGTGAGATCATTAGACCCACTTCTTAGTCTAACATTATAGAAAATAAGGACTCTATGGCATCAGAACTCAATCTTCTCGTTAAGACATAGAAGAAATTCAATTCATTTATCAAATATTTTACGCAAAGACCGGTACTTTTGGCAGTAAACAGAAATGCTTCTGCAGTTTCTTTTGTCAGCCCTCGCATTCCCATTGCTTCTGATCTAGTTTGAATATCCCTAATGTACGACGGAAATTCTTGGTCAAGCCACAAAAGTCGTTCATCCGAAGTATCCGTAAATGGTGCAACATCACAGTCATGTTGGCGAACGTGTTGAGTTCTATTACTCACATCGTGAATTTTAAAAAAATTATACATTGTTTCCAAATATTTTACTGTAGCTCTAGACTATTTGAAGTTCAATAATTCAGCTTGATCCTGATTTGCAAGATACCGCAAGGATGCAGTAACTGGTGTTGAAAATATTTGCACGGCTAGACGTACCTTCATCTTCTCTAAATAACTTGGAAACAAGTGTTTTTTGGTTAAGTATCGAACAGGCCTTACAATTAAATTTTCTTGATTTTCAGCCAACTCCTTTAAGTAATCAGCTGAAATAATACCTTCTTTGGATGCCATGTTTTGGTCTAAAAATAAGTTTCGAGCATTTTTTATTAAATGACAATAATCAAAACTGAAGAAGAGTTTTAGACCAGGACTAAAAGGATGCGGGATATAATTCTGGAGATAGCCATTTCCAAAATGTTTGAAAAGAGCAACATTATTTTTGTGGTTGTCTCCCACAATTCGTACGACCTTAAATTCACATTTTGCAAGAAGCTGCAATACTTCTGTTGCCAGTTTGTACAAATCCTTGCTACCCAGTTTTCTATGAAAGTAGTAGCTTGCTGGTATCACATATTTTGTTGACAAGCCATGTATTATAAAACAGAGCAACTGGTTTGCAATAACGGGTTTAGATGTGATAGTGTTGGTGACTTTGGGAAGAGTTTCCAGTCCAAAAATRCGWTCTTCTGTTTTTGAATACCGAAKGTTTTCCTTAACAGCCATATCATCTACAACTAAGGAACAYACACGTTCMGAAATGTTWAAAATTTGCATTTCACTAATTAGACGATCTTCTATCAAWTTTTTATTTTMTGAACCAAAATATTTTCTCAACGTTGTACTGCATGGCAATTTTAGTAGATGTTGCTTTGTTTTATTTGAGTTTATTATAATACAGCTGAAGTCCTCTCAATTTCTGTTTTAGACACCGGTTTGTATATTCAAAGTCTTTTAATTGAGCCGATGTACATGAAGTTTGAGTCCCAAAGTCAAAAACGTTGTTAGAGCTAGTACTCAATGTTGGCTGTGGTAATTCACCAATTTCCGTCGTGGTTTGAAACTAGAAGTGTTATACAAATATACAAATTGAAACTATAACACAACACTATTTACAAATCTAGAAGGAACAGCTCCTGGTAAAAGCATGCGTTTCTTTGCATTGGTCATAAAATCTTCCGGTTTAAAATGTGCACTGCAAACAGTTGAATATTCGGATAGATTTTTATGGTCTAAAAACATTTATTGTGATTTGGCATAATTAAATTCGTATTTATACCAATATAAGGTGCAATTGCTACTTTCCACTCAGAGGCCAAATTTATATTAGCAGGAAAATAATGAAACGATTTTCCTTTTAAATCTTGGGATTTGCAAATACAGCATTTTCGTCTTGAAGGCATTGTTCTCTCAAGTCAACGCTTAATTCGTTAATGACACTAAAGACAACAATAAGGAATATTGTCGATAAATGATTTTTGAATGTCAAAATTAAAGCACTCTAAAAATTTTAAATATTTGATTTTTTTTATGAAGATATGCAACCAACATTACAGATCTAAATATTTTAATTAAGACCAGAAGATGACTCTGCCATACTCCCGCTTTATGTCATATGTCAAACACAAATGTTTCTCCCACGCGCGAGGCCGGATAGACGAAAGTCTATCTTTTTATCAAGGAAGCCGTGATTCAAACTCAGCATAGGAAGCCATTTCTATCAATACGAGTTCAGTGAATTAATTATAAATTAATTAGGTTCAATATTTATTAAAGCGGCATTTTTATTTTGCATGGAAATTCCATAGGCGACTAATGAAAATCATTTTAAAACACGCTCTAGACAAGGTGATTCTTTTAGAGCCTACATTAGAAACTTTTTAACTTCTAATGCAGATAATAATTTGAAACTTTGTACACAACCCAAGTCGACTAGTCTAAGTTCAATTAAATTATTTTCAAAATGGCTGAACTTCCGGAACTACGAGAAATTGGCGCCAGCTTTGAAATTTTAAATGGTACCCACTTAATTTTATTGCATTGTTGAATTCTCCTCTTTAAACTAAGTAAAATGTACCTAGTTGTTAGTACCTATCTGTCATAGTTTTTGACATATGTCAATTTTTTGGTCAAAATTTTCACTTGGTTCATTCAAAACATCACAGCTCTTGAACCCTTTGCGATAAGTGAATATTTTTTTTTGCATTCGAAAACCAAAGGTTCGAAAAGTTTTCTAGAATTTTCAAAATTGTCAACTGTCAAATTGCAAGGCTAGTATGATTTTTTGAAAAATGATCATTACCAAACAGCTATAACTCAGTTTTTTCAAATGAAATGACTCTATTTTCTCAACGGCAATCAAACGTACATTAATTTGTAGAGGGACTTTTATCAACATGTCCTATACCTATCTCTTACAGTTTTTGAAATAATCACGAAAAACATGTTATAATTTTTATTTTTATAGTTAATCACATTGGCTTTGAAAAAATACAATAAAGATATACCATAATTAATACAGATGTTCGATATGTTTACCATTTTCAAACAGTTCAAAATTCGATGGTGAACTGATTTGAGTGGCTTCCATTATTTCATTTGGTTGAAGATTATTAAATGCCGTCTCAATCCTTGCCTCAATTCTTCGTAATTCCGAATGGGTGTTGTGTAGACTAAATCTTTAATACGTATTGATCATTTTCCAAAGCTTACGTGATTGACTATAAAAATAAAAAACAAAAACATGTTTTTCGTGATTATTTTAGAAACTGTAAGAGATGGGTATAGGACATGTTGATAAAAGTCCTTCTAGAAATCGAGGTACTTTCGCTTGCCATTGAGAAAATGGGGTCATTTTATTTGAAAAAACTGAGTTATAGCTGTTTGTTAAATATCATTTTCAAAAAATCATATAAGCTTTGCAATTTGACAGTTGACAATTTTGAAAATTTTAGGAAAGTCTTCAGACGTTTGGTTATCGAATGCAAAAAAAATTATTGACTTATTGCAAACGGTTCAAGAGCTGTGAAGTTTTTAATAAACCTCTGCAAATGAGAATTTTGAGTAAAAACTTGACATATGTCAAAAACTATGACAGATAAATTCTAATAACTAGATACATTTTACTCAGTTTGGAGAGGAGAATTCAAAAATGCAATCAAAATAGGTGGTTACCATTTAAAATTTCAAAGTTGGCGCCAATTTTTTTAAAATAATTTAATTGAACTTAGACTGGTCGATTTGAGATGTGTACCAAATTTTAAATTTCTATCTGCATTAGAAGTTAAAAAGTTTCTAATATAAGCCCTAAAAGAATCACCTTGTATAACTTATTGTAAAACGTTTAACAATGACTCAATGAGTATGGTTACAAACTGATGATTGTTTACCCTTTACAATAAACTTTAGTTTAAATTTCTACAATGAATAAGGAGCGGTTTGAAAGTTGTGCTGTTAAAACCTTTGATGGACTTACCAGACTAAATAGCAAAGTTTAAACGAATTCTATTATGTGGATAGTAGTTTAATAAAAATAAAAAAATTGTAATCATACAGTACAATGTATTTATTTAAAACCATAATTAGGCCTGGAACCCAATTACATTTTAAGGAATGTTATTTTCAGATCTTTCAAAAGAATTTGCTGTTCACTTAAAGTTCGCTTCTTGATTCAAAACAAGCCGACGTGGTTTAGCAACCAAAGGATTTAACCATGTTTTGGACCCTCTTTGAAATGCACCCACCTTAACCCACGTTTCGTAATCCTTAAATCATTGCAAAGCAGTGGTTTGGACGACTTTGCAGTTTTTTTATTCGAAATCTCATTATGCAATAAGGGTAAACACGCAATAAAAACAAGGCTTAAAAGTGTTTATAACTTTATTTTATACATTTTAATTTCAGACTAATTTTTGCCGAACAGCGAGCTGTACAACTCATTTTTCGCTTCATCTGTCCATACATTCTCATCAATCGGCGCCATAAAATTAACCAGTTTACTGTGTACAGCGTATCGGATTTTGCGCCCCTTTGTTGCTCTCGTGTCAATTTTTCGCTTCATTTTGCTTCTTAGATTCTGTAACTGTATCCATTGGCGACTTAACTGAACTGGATCGCTGACGTCGGCCGACTTAACTTCAATTAGTTCGCGCAAGAGTTGGTGGTAGAAATCGTCATCATCAAATATCTCGCTGTTTTCTTCATTGGTTGTGTCATCAGTTTCTTCTTCACCTAGGACAGAATACAAAGAACGTTTAAGTTGTGTTTTCTTGATTAGTTTATCTTTGTTGCTCAAATTGTATTCAATTTGATCTAGAACTGAATGTGGAGTAGTGCCCCCTTTGATGACGACTCGAGTTTTATCGTTCCATTTTTGGATGACATTGTTTCTGTAATCTTTGTATTTTTTGTGTTTTTCGGCAATTTCGCTTTCATACAATTCTAATTTTCGTTTCTTTTTAGGAGTGTGACTTTCAGACTTTTCGTCACTTTCTGATTCCTCAACATCTGTGTCACTTGGAATTTCTTCATCATTAGGATCTTCAACTTTTTCCCGCTGGTTGCTTTTCTTGACTAACTCCTTTGTTTCAGGATACTGTTTATAAAGTAATTTTTGTAACAATAATAACTTATCTAAGACACCACATATTTTACTTTTTGTGTCATTAACTTTATTTGAAAAATCGGGATCTGCTGATTGTTTGATTTCTCTAAATTTAGCGTGTTGTGGCATTTTGTTGGCCGTTAAAAGACATTTTTGGAGTTGAATTCGTACTTCTAGAAGGTTTTCCCACATCGCCATTTGATTTCTCACACAAAGCCCTTTTTTGATTTGATTTGAAACATTCGTATCTGAAATGTGTTTAAAATTTCCTTCCGTATTATCATTTTCTGATAATACTTCACCATCTTCAGAAAATCCCTCTGCAACAATAAATTAGAAATAATGACACAAAACAAATCAAACATACCATTTGATTCTGAATCCTCAGAATTTTCATGAGCAGATTCTTCTTCCTCGTTCTCACTATTTGTTCTTCCACTTTCTCGGTCTTCATTGTCGAAACTTCCTGAAGATGCATCTGTAAAATAATGTCTGACCCTTAGAATTTTAACAAAACAGCTTAAACAAACCTTCTAAATCGGAATCTCTCAAATGTTTCCGACTTGTTTTCTTGCCGGCATATTTCTCATCTAAATCTGCCAATAAATCAATGTTTTTTCGACGAAATTTGCTCAAGATTTCCTCTTCTTCTTCATTTTCTTCAACATCTTCCACAACTTTTGCAATCGTGCCATCACCAACTTCGTCTTCAGGATCAATACTCGAAGGGGCGGTATTTAAAATACCTGCTATTTTATCGGCTAAAGTTCCAGTTGATCTGTTTTTCATTTTGCTCGAATTAGAAATCAACACACGTGTTTCTGTTTTTATGGTTATGTTCGTCTGTCCTGTCACTTCTGTCAGATGTCAGTCATCATTTCGAAAGCGTATGAAAGCTATTCAATTCGAAACACTAAAATAATAGTAATTGCATCCACACCAATTGTACTTACCGTGTTTGCACGTTTTATAATAACTTTACAAAAAGAAAAAAAATAATATTTTATTTAAAAAGTAATATAAAAATATTTCAAGTAGAAGCACGTGAACGCTATAGTAGAAAATAGAATCACAGATTAACCTACTAAACCTGAATCTGTGGTAGAACCATCCTCTCTGTTTTGTGGAACAAACCGAACAACAAACCAAAACCACAGCTATCACAAAAGCATTCTGAAAGAAAAAGTTTGAGAGGTGATAATTTTCTGTTTTTTTTTTTGATAACCTAAGTTAAATATTTTGAATCAATAATGAGTGTAAGTAATGAACAATTTTATTGTAGTTTTTCACATTTTAAACAATTTAGGACTCTTCGGACACTTCATGGTCTCGTTTCGCCAAATACTACGACCCCATAAAAATTGGCTCTATCGACGGCACTGACACTGAGCCCCACGACAAAGGCATCGTCCGAGCTCTAAATTCCGAATATCACCCTAACCGCCACGTTAAAGGCCGGCCTGAGTGCACAATTTTTGTTAGTCGTTTAAGTCTCAAGACTACGAAAGATACAATTAAGGACATTTTTTCAAAATTTGGCCCTTTGCGTAGATTTCGTTTGGTTAAAGATATAGTCACGGGAATGCCCAAAGGCTACGCTTTCATAGAGTACGAAAATGAACTCGATGCCGAGGAAGCGTATTGCAAAGCAAATAAAATGAATATTGATGGAAATATAATTTTTGTGGACTTTGAATGCGAGCGATTATTAAAAGGCTGGCGACCTAGACGGCTTGGGGGCGGTTTTGGTGGGAAAAAGGAGTCTGGACAGCTGCGGTTTGGTGGACGTGATCGACCTTTTAAAAAACCTATCAGTTTGGAAATAAAAGAGAGGCGGGAAAGGAGTGGAAAAGACAGGCATGAAAGTAGACGTGATCGTAAATAGTGTCCTTTATATGAAAAAAAATGTTTACTTATTTAACAAAAGCAGTAATAAAGTAAATTCTCGTCTTTATGTACTTGCAACATCACTGTGATTGTTCTGAAAGTAGAAGAATTATTTCAATGGAAGATTTTTTTTATTTTAAGCATTACCCACTTTATCAGTTTCATTTTCAACTGGACGGTGAATATCAGCTTCTTGTAACTCTTCTTCTTGTTCAAGTCGATCAATAATAGCTTGACGCGAATCTGTAATTTTTTATTAAAACTAACGGAATTCCACAATGAAACATACTTACATGGCTCTGCACACAAAACAAAAACTTCCCTATTATTTAAATGGATACAATCCTCCCTAAATTTCCGAACGATGTCATTAAAACCGTCCCAAAAGTTAACAGACCCCGCCGGTAATTTACAAACAGATTTGAATTTCTTATAAATTTCATCCGCTTTAGTTCGCACTTTCTGTGCGTCGTTCTTGAAAATTTCAAACTCCTCAGGCGTTAAATTCCACTCTTCTACGTTCCCCACGTATTTTCTCAACCTTCTGATCATTTCAACAACATGAGAATGTTTCTTTAGCATAATTTCATCCATATTTATCTCCAGTAAACTATCCAAGAATTCCAACGCTTTCTTTGGGTCAGCTTTATTTAAACCTAAACAATTTTTAATTTTTGCGTCAAGTTCAACCAAGCTAGATTCTGATCTTAATCTCTCTACTCTTTTATATTTGCTGTTTATGAGTTTCATTTCAGCATCTCGTTTTATTTCAGTTTCAGTCAAATCAAAATCATCAAGGAATGACTCAGGGTTGCTGGAGGGGGTTATTTCGCCACTAGTAACTGCATCCTTAAGGAGAAGCACTCTGGAGGCTGTATCACTGTCATAAAGAGCACATTCATATTCATTAGCAAAGTGTAATGGCCATTTTTTGTGGAGTTTTAGTCCCGCATATTTGCCGGAAGGAAGCAAAACCGGAAATACTTGGTTTTCAAAGTAACAGCGTTGGTCCACAGGTCGGGCTGTGGACAGATAAAATAACAAATCAATTGAAATCTGTAAAAAACTTACATTTGTATAACTCAGGTTTTTCTTTAACTGCATCTGCCTACAATTAGAAAATACAACAAAAATATTTTTGTATTTACATACATAGTCTTACATAAATAATCCAATTTTTTAAATTGAGCTCTGACACTATTTTAACGTTTGGCAAAAATGGTAAATCTTCATCAACTTGTGCACTGTTATTTTCATCAGCTGTCCCAAAATTGATACTCTCGTTCACATTTTTAGGACATTCACTTGGACCATCTGTAGTATTTTCACTCATGTTTGATTCTGAAAATATATTTTCATATTTTTTTCTAAACACAACTCTACAAAATACCTCCTTCACTTTCAGAATTTCTAGCATTACTGCTAACTTTTGATGGAACAGAGTCTGAAGATTTTTCCGAATTACTTCTCTTTCTTTTAGGAGCTGGGGCATTCCCCTGTTATCAATAAATTATCAAAAAAGAATTACCCCCCAAAGTGACTTACATCAAGAGTGGAATCATCACCATCTGTTCCATCCTCAGTTATAGCTTTTTCAATCTGTTCAATAGCGTCCTTAAACTCCTTCTTTTTTGATCCTTTGACTAATTGATCCTTATTTTTAAGGTAATAAAAAATATCTTCAGGCTTAATAAAGCCCCTAAAAATGTTTGTATTTATTTTTTTGTACGGAAATATCGCACAAGCTTTTAAGACTCAATAGTAGCCTGTCGGCAAGTTCCTTATTACTTTAGGGCCCCCAAATTGACAGAAAATTGAAGTTAAACTTCCTCACTTCAATCCCGCCTCAGCCCCATTTACAAAACACATAGTAGTTACTTACGTTTCTCCAGTTCCGTAAAATTGTACATTGAATTTTTTACCACTTTTCCCTAAAATCTACAACGAACATGAACTAAATCAAAATTTAAACATAGCTAATAACTTACAACTGCCGGCCATGCTGGATATCCTTTTATTTTCGCAAAAACTTTGTCACCTTCTTTAAATGAGCGACTCCTCTTCATTGTTAAAATGGGTTGCCCTTTTATGCGACTTTAAACAAATATTACCGTTTTGTATGTTATTAATTTTTGAAATTTCGGTAAAATTCACAAAGTAAAATGGCGTCGCACGCTTTAAGAAAAGTAGCGCCCCCTAAAAACTGGTGCAGATGTGCAGTAAAGCAAGCGGGTAATTCAAATTCAACCAGTGGCGTAACAAGATAAAAGTCACTAATGTTGTGAAACAGCTTTATTATTTTTTTACGAGTTACAATATATTTGTTTCCTTACATTTTTCACGTTAATAATTTACAAATAAAATTCATTTTTTATGTAGTAAAATAAAATTAAAAAAATTACAATTATTTATATTGATTAACATCATAAAACATCGAACAAATATAAAACAAAGCCGCTGAATAAATCACAAGTGTCTGGTAATCAATGTACAAAGTTACAAAAATACCAATAATTTATAATTAAGTAAAACTATCCTATGTATCACATTAAGTACAGGTGAAAATTGTCGATACATGAGCACCGAAAATGAGATTGAGCACCGCTCGAACCTCCTCTCACTACCTGTCGTAAAAATTAATAATACCATCAAAAAATAAAACTAAACATTCAAGCCATCGCTTCAACACTGTATTTAAGACACGTTCATCTAACAATAAATACAATAAATAAATTCGCTGTGTATTCATTTTCACACGTGTTGGTCACGCTTGTAATAAACACACACATAAATGCAATAATTTGGTGGGCGATAAAAGAATCACATTTGGTGCTTAAATTTGGGCCGTCTTCATAATGGAATCGTTATAATTGAGCGCCAAACTTCCAACAAGTGCGACAAGTGTGCGGTCCAACCAGGTGACAGGGTTGGGGTAGATCAAACCACCCTCGTAGAAGCCCAAATGTCCGCCGTGGGCTAACTCCAAATACAACATATTGTTTTTCTCAGCTAAAAACCCAGAATTATATTAGAAGCCTGTCAAAAACTAGTCTCAATAATATAATAAAAAACCTTAAAATCCTCATAGTGGCAACTTAAAATTTTGTATTATTCAAAAGTCTGTTGAAACAATTTATGATACTTACAAACTATTGATTTGATGGGCTCTAGTAACGGCTCTGGTACAATCGGATCGTCTTTAGCGTTAATAAAAATCATTGGCTTGTTTATGTTATTGATATAATTGATGCTAGAACTCCACGAATATAATTCCGTGATCGAATTAAATTCGTGAATTCTTCTAGTGTAGGCTTCATCTAATTCGGGAAGAGTGGCAGCTGAAATAATCTCGTGTTCGTTGAGCTTGTACCGATTCTTCACTTCTTCAGACAATAGAACATGGCGATGCTTCAAAATAATATTCTTCATGTTTTCAGTCATGATATAAAGATAGAAGCGACGGAAATTTTGCCAGTTGAGTAACCATTTTGTTCCCCTGTGAAAATTCAGGTCGGCTTAGTTTATATTTATTCTAGTATGTTTACGCGATTTTATGATTTTTTGTCCTAATTAGAACATAAAGCGATTACAACCCAAGATAATAAACTCGATAATTGCGTAAGATAAAATTCAATTATTCAGACTTACTCGATGGCACAGTAGCCTTGACATATGGAAATTCCACCAATTATGTGCAGAGGCTTCTCCCTATCCACTTCCCCCATATATTTGGTTACTAAATTACCACCTAGACTAAAGCCTACACAAACAATTCGGGTATTTGGGTGTCTGCTGATCAGACTTGAAACCATTTCATGGTAGTCGTTTGTATTACCTGAAAAGTAAATTTCATATTTCTGATTTCACATCATCAATTAAATAAAAATTTCTAACTCGGAAAGCTCCTTTAATTGATTTTGAGCAAATAAAAAATCATCGACCTCCTAATTGACATGTCAAGTGTATTAATTGGAGACCTACTTTATGAAGATTTCAAAAGTAAAAATGTATTTTAAATAATATTATCAAGTAAAAAAAATGTATTTTATTTTCAAATATTATGACATAGTAGTGTTTACTTTATTTCATTGAATCGATTCAAAAGAAAATCTAAGAAAGTATCCCCTAGTTTAATGAAAAAATAATAACATTACAGAAATACTAATTTCATAATCTCATAATCAAAACCAAATGATGTATAGTTTCAAAGCAAAAGGTTTAAGTTTTTTTAAGAAAAAATTGCATACCAAATTTTGTAATTTTATTGAAATTCTAAAAAGCGATTCTTCATTTTTACTTTATCTACATTAAACGTGGTATCAATTATTAAAAACATACGTGAATTATCAAAACTTTGCACTTTAGAATAAATACAGCATTGTATTTAATTTAACACGCACAAAAACCTACTTTATTTTTTCATCAAAATAATACTTTGTGTAAAATTATCATTTTTTCAACATTTTACGTTCCAATTTTTGAATTTATTTTCAGTTTAGAACTATAATAAACTTTGTCCTTAATGTTCCTTCTTACCGTAACTAAATATGCGAGGGGCCGTGACCGGTACGCTCTGTAGCGCCCCCACGTGGTTCAAAACGGCGCATCTGTAGCCGTGATATTGGGCCCAATGAACAAAAGTGCGTATATAAACACTTTCGGAGGTATTTCCGATGCCTGGACATATAGCGATCGATACGTCATCTGTAACAAAATATGTAATTGTGTCAATAAAATGTTGATCGAGTTTTAAATAGAGCAATATAACCTTGGAAATTTGTATCTAAAGGTTGGTACATATCGTAAGTTAATGTGGTCCCATCGTCGAGTGATAGAAACACTCGTTCGCCTATCGGCCATGGGCACTTTACCCTGCCGATGACGCTGTGAAGGATGGTCTGGACATGGCCGCTGAAGCCCCACAGTCGCGTTGGAATGTATCTGGAAAAATTAAAAATTCTTCAAGTAAAATTACAATAACTTTTTCCCACATTATGCTATTAAAGTATCTAATGGTACATACAGGGTGCGCCAGAACTCGCGCCCCAGAGAAAAATTTCAATTAAGATAAGATACCAGGAACATGGAAAAAATATTTAAAAAATTCTATATGTCAAAAAATTTTGACATTAATTTTTTGACATTTGACATTTTTTATGTCTATTTAATAATACTGATAATCTTGTAAAGTATATTTCATTGAAATTGGCATAATAGTTGGCTATGGAATTTCGTATTTAAGTTTGTAGCCATGCGCATGTCCCTGATATAACAGCTGATGGGGTTTTTGTTTTTCTTTGATTACTTACCTACATGGTTTATTGAACTGATATGACTGACATTTGTATTCGTTTTTTCACTGTTTTCGTTGGTTGTTCGTTATTCCTACTATTTTTTCAAATTATAATTAAAAGTAGTTCTCTTCAGAACTCCAGATTTGAAGTACAGGGTGCTGCATTTTGGATGTCCGAATAGGGAATCTCCGAATCTAAGATGTTTAGCCAAAAACGAGTGATACATTCTGGGGCTCATTTTTTGAGAAAATAATATTGGTTAAAACCGCATCTCACTATCGTCTTTTGTTTTCGACTTACAGATAAAAGTTGACATTTTGACGAAATCTAAAAAAATTCATAGCTTCGTTATTATAGAAGATACGGATTTGAAATAAAGACATTATACAGGCACTTTATTTCGAGGAATTTAATAATGTAGTTAATAATTTTTTTCAGTTGTTTATTTAGCCGTAATAAAATAAACTTGTATTTTTTTAAATGGGAATCATACTTTTAATTATTAGTTTAGCCGTAATAAGATAAATTTGTATTTTTTTTTTAATGGAAATCATAGGCGGCTATTGCAATTTTGAAAAGCTTATTTTTTTTCTGATCTAAAAAATATATATTTGTAACAGAATATTTTTTTATAACTATATTTAAAAAGTGAAATACATATTTTGTTTCATAATAGTTGTCCATAGAAAAACTATTTCACTCCAAATGTGTAAATAATAATCAATAAGACTTTTGTGAACTGTAAAATAGATGAAAAAATAGATACAATTATAAAAATTTAAAAAATACGATACGGTAGAAGCATTGAACAAATATGCGAGCGAAAAAATTATTACATATTTTTAAAAAATCCAAAAATAGGAAAAATAAATGTGTCAATAGTCAACACAATTAGAAAAAACAATTTTTTGATGATCTAACGGAGGTAGGGTAACATTTCACATAGACGGAATTTGGGTATTTGAATAGCCATATCGTCATTTTTGTGTCATATAAAATATATTTTATTGAAGAATTAAAGCGGCTTTTTTTACAACACACTATGTATCACTAGAGGTTGCAATGGTAATGTTAGCTTGTTTAAAAACAAAGAAATGTTATTAGTCGCCAATAAGTTGATTTACAATTTATTTTGCATTTGTTTCATTACTTAGTACTTAGAAAACTCTTTCATTAGTGACACTGGTTAAATATGATATAGTTTAAATCCTTTTAGTTGAAGTTCATGTAAAACTGCGAACAAAAATCAAAGATAATTTTTTGCTAAAAATGAATTATCATAATATGTATTTTTTAGATAAGAAAAAAACAAGCTTTTTAAAAATGACATAGCCATCTATGATTCCCATTTAAAAAAATACAAGTTTATTTTATTACGGCTAAACAAACAACTGAAAAAAATTTTTAATCACATTATTAAATTCTACGTAAAAAAGTCCCTGTATAATGTCTTTATTTCAAATTTGTGTCTTCTATAATAACGAAGATATGAATTATTTTAGATTTCGCTAAAATGTCAATTTTTGTCTATAAGTCGAAAACAAAAGACGATAGCGGATGCGGTTTTAACCAATATTATTTTCTCAAAAAATGAGCCCCAGAATGTATTACTCGATTTTGGCTAAACTTCTTAGTTTCGGACATTCCCTATTCGGACATCCAAAATGCAGCACCCTGTACACGCTAAGGTATGTTTGAAAACATAATCAATTTCTTTTTGTTCCTGTTTTAGGCAGAAATAAATAAGAGTCAAAGTGTAAACCTTAAACTCTCATAACTTCGAAAATTTTATAGATAATTTTTTTTTAACTTTTTTTCTATGTTCCTGGTATCTTACCCTATATGGCATTTTTCTCTGGGGTGCGAGTTCTGACGCATCCTGTATAAGTAAAACTAATATTATATTTTAAAATTTGTTGAAAAAAACTCCCAGAGTTTAAAAAATTTTCCGGATTTTTTATGACTTACAAATTTTAAATATAAAAATATACGATAAGATAAAATAGTATATTAAAATACAAGCACGAATCTGAAATTGCAAAACGAGCCGCGTAGCGGCCAATTGAGTGCTTGAAGAACCTTCTGCAACGGGCGTTTTATACTATTTTTTTATTTTGTCGCTTTATATCATTTTATAAATTAAAAGACAAGAATTTTAAATCAAGGGAATTTTGCGACGGTTGGTGACATGCATGTAGAATAATTTTAAGCGGCTATGAAAAATAAAAATAATTCTTATTTTCACATTTGAAAATGAATAGTAAAGAAAATCCGTCACTAAAATTAAATTAAGGCCAACGACTTATTAAAGCTCTCAAATGACGTCATTTGGGTGCTTTAACAGTTTCACTCTGACACAAAATGATAATTGATAACAATAGATTTCTCAGTTTTATCACACCTATCTTAGGTAATAATGTAATAAACTTGTTTCTGAGTCATGGTGTGACGTCATAAATTTATACAAGCAGTTTCAATGCCAATGTTACGTAGAGATAGGTCGTAAGTTTTGTATCGAGAAACACTTTCAAAGTGAAAATTCCATTTTCAAAGTATTTACAGTCTTTTCGAGTTTGTGATTAGTAGTTTGAGTAAAATAAAGTACAAAATGTCCCTCTAAAGAGAAATGTATATTTTTTTTTAATTAAAAGCGTAACTGTAATCAGTCTTAATTATCAAGAATAATCATACCAATAGGTTTATAATGATTTCTAACAGCCAAGATGAAATGATACATTTATAGACAATTTATTTAAACAAAAAAAAACGCACTTATCAGACATGTAGATGTAACCTAAATAACCTACACATTCTAGACATAACAACAAAACTAAATTATTCTAATTAACATAAATGTTTATTATTTTGTATGTGATCACGTTATTTAGATAAAATAAACAACTTTCTCGAACATTTAATCACACAGGGCGACAAAAAAAGTCATGTCGTGACAACTTGACAAATTATATTTATACCATTTTGTTCGTCTCAGTGAGACAAATCAAATGCACTAAAAAAAAATTAAAAAAGTCCACATACTTTGAACTAAATAATTTTTTTCTAGTTTCAATGAATTTAAAATACTTTAACTTTACTACTTTAACAGTGTTAAAGTAAGTGTTCGAAGAAGTTCGAAGTAAATCGAAATAATCTAAGAAAAACCCTACGAGTATTTTTTTGTCATTATCACCATCGTGTAGAGCATCTCTTTATTAGTCATAATCCAAATTTTTAAAAGAATATACCGAGTAGTTTTCAAGATATGATTTTTTGAAGTTAAGGTTTGCTAATCAAGCATTGCGCCATATAGGAAGAATGCATGATAATCTTACTTTAAATTGCATTTTTACGTATAATAAGAGTTTTAAGATTCTTCTTTTGCTTAAAAATGGTCAATTGCACCTTCTTTGTTCTAATTAGAATAAACAAAAACTGTTTGTTTACTTAAAACAAACAAAGAGTACCTGCGTTATATTAAAGCAAATAAAGAGTTTTTTTTTTTAAAAATGACCACTGATCATTGAGCAAAGAGGATCTAGAAGTTTAAAGCACGAGCCTTAAATATAACGGCTTATATCTCACGAAAACAAAATGTTTGTACAGGCCTCAAGCTACTGAACTGAAAAAAAACATTATAAAAAATACTGTGGTAATGTATACCTAGTAACAGGAAAATTGCATTTTACTAGGGAGTATAATCTGTTACGATACAGCTAAAATCAAGCTGTGATAATATTGAATTTGCCAAAACAACATAACTTTCCATTGCGATTAGACAATGAATCATCAAATCATGTCAGATAACAGCACTAACTTTAAATATTTAATGAGTTTTATCAGTTGAAAAATTCTCGAATATCCGGTCACGCTTCCATTTCATATTTTCTTAAAAAGAGATTCTAATCAATGATTTTTTTATTAAATACTCCCACATCTAGGTAAATAGTATCGTTTGGAGCTGTGGGGCGAAAAATAGAGCAATTATTTCGATTCGTCATCAATAAACGCTAGACTGAAACAGCATTCTTTCATTGCATAATTCATAACAAACGTTTTTCATCAATATCTGTGCCACTTTGGAGAAAACTCACAATTCGCCATCTAATTAACATAAAAAAGGCTTTCACTATGATTTGAAAGCAAGTTCTGTTCCGCAACCCAAATAATTCCAACAACCTTGCCGCCGCATTTTCGCATACAATTTAATAACATTGGCCTGAAAATCGATCAGAAACCTTGGCCCCTGTCAAAAAAAATCGAGAAACTTCGAAAGAAATACGGCCACTTCTCGCAGTGGCTACTTACGGTTCTTGTATAAGGGGTGAGATTTTGAGGATGACGTCCAAGAATTTCTTATCGCTGCAGCATATGACTGGTTTTTGTGGCTGGCTATTGACGTTGAGTATCCTGAACAGGATGCACAGGATAACAGCGATTGCGGCTAGCAGGGCTGTCGACATGATGGCGAAGGAACGCCCCAAGTGAGCTTCTAATACAAACACCTCGTCCACTATTTACTCCGGCACTGGACAATAATTGATAAAAATGTAACGTTTTAGGAGTGGGAACACGAATTTTTAATGCTCGGCGATGAGATCATCTGGATTTCGAAGAAAAGTGTGCACATGCTCTTTTGCTACCTTTTTTTTATATATTGTAAATGTCAACTGTCAAACTTGGTGATAATTGGTGGTTTATGTATTAGGTTTGAAGTAAATCACGGGGACTAAAGGCACAGGAACGATCAATATTTTGCATACTTTCAGCATAACTAACAAGAGACACCTTTAAGTACGATTTTTGATAGTTGGAACGATTTTAACCTTACTTTTTCAGCTGATCGAAGGATATTTGATGAGAGCGCATGTGCACACCACGGCCTCCTTGATAAAAAAATAGACTTTCGTCTATGCGGCCTCGCGCGTGGGAATAATGTTTGTGTGTTTGACATATGATATAAAGCGGGAGTAGGGCAGAGTCATCTACTGGTCTTAATTGAAATATCTAGATCTGTAATGTTGGTTGCATATCTTAATAAAAAATTCAATAATTAAAAATTTTTAAGTGCTTTAATTTTGACATTCCAAAAACCATTTACCGACAATATTCCTTATTGTTGCCTTTAGTGTCATGAACCATAGGCCATTAACGAATTAAACGTTGACTTGAAAGAACAATGCCTTCAAGACGAAAATGCTGTATTTACAAATCCCAAGATTTAAAAGGAAAATAGTTTCATTATTTTCCTGCTAATATAAATTTGGCCTCTGAGTGGAAAGCAGCAATTGCACCTTACAATATAAGGTGCAATTGCTAAATACGAAATTGATAAATACGAATTTAATTATGCAAAATCCCAATAAATGTTTTTAAACCATAAAAATCTATCCGAATATTCAACTGTTTGCAGTGCACATTTTAAACCGGAAGATTTTATCATCAATTCAAAAAAAAGCATGCTTTTACCAGGAGTCGTCCTTCTAGATTTGTAAATAGTGTTGTGTTATAGTTTCAATTTGTATATTTGTATAACACTTCTAGTTTCAAACCACGACAGAAATTGGTGAATTACCACAGCCAACATTAAGTACTAGCTCTAACAACGTTTTTGACTTGGGGACTCAAACTTTATGTGCATCGGCTCAATTAAAAGACTTTGAATATGCAAACCGGTGTCTAAAACAGAAATTGAGAGGACTTCAGCTGTATTATAATAAACTCAAATAAAACAAAGCAACATCTACTAAAATTGCCATGCAGTACAACGTTGAGAAAATATTTTGGTTCAKAAAATAAAAAWTTGATAGAAGATCGTCTAATTAGTGAAATGCAAATTTTWAACATTTCKGAACGTGTRTGTTCCTTAGTTGTAGATGATATGGCTGTTAAGGAAAACMTTCGGTATTCAAAAACAGAAGAWCGYATTTTTGGACTGGAAACTCTTCCCAAAGTCACCAACACTATCACATCTAAACCCGTTATTGCAAACCAGTTGCTCTGTTTTATAATACATGGCTTGTCAACAAAATATGTGATACCAGCAAGCTACTACTTTCATAGAAAACTGGGCAGCAAGGATTTGTACAAACTGGCAACAGAAGTATTGCAGCTTCTTGCAAAATGTGAATTTAACGTCGTACACGAATTGTTGGAGACAACCACAAAAATAATGTTGCTCTTTTCAAACATTTTGGAAATGCCTATCTCCAGAATTATATATCCCGCATCCTTTTAGTCCTGGTCTAAAGCTCTTCTTTAGTCTTGATTATTGTCATTTAATTAAAAATGCTCGAAACTTATTTTTAGACCATAAAATGGCATCCAAAGAAGGTATTATTTCAGCTGATTACTTAAAGGAGTTGGCTGAAAATCAAGAAAATTTAATTGTAAGGCCTGTTCGATACTTAACCAAAAAACACTTGTTTCCAAGTTATTTAGAGAAGATGAAGGTACGTCTAGCCGTGCAAATATTTTCAACACCAGTTACTGCATCCTTGCGGTATCTTGCAAATCAGGATCAAGCTGAATTATTGAACTTCAAACAGTTTGGAGCTACAGTAAAATATTTGGAAACAATGTTAATTTTTTTTTTAATCTACGATGTGAGTAATAGAACTCAACACGTTCGCCAACATGACTGTGATGTTGCACCATTTACTGATACTTCGGATGAACTTCTTTTGTGGCTTGACCAAGAATTTCCGTCGTACATTAGGGATGTTCAAACTAGATCAGAAGCAATGGGAATGCGAGGGCTGACAAAAGAAACTGCAGAAGCATTTCTGTTTACTAAGTACCGGCCTTTGCGTGAAATATTTGATAAATGAATTGAACTTCTTATGTCTTAACGAGAAGATTGAGTTCTAATGCCATAGAGTCCTTATTTTCTATAATGTTAGACTAAGAAGTGGGTCTAATGATCTCACACATTGTAGAGCTGCCGAACATGCACTTCGTCAAATTTTGAAAACCGGCATAATTAAAAATGTTAATTCTTGTAACACTGCTTCCGAATACAAATATAAGAGTTCGGCAACTACGCCGACCGTGAAGCAAAATTCAATAGAAACTACAATGGCTGTAACTCTAAAAGATTCCACCTTAAATAAATTGGAAAAATTAAAACATTTTAATAACACTGAATACATCATCATCTTTGATTACTATGGAATCGGCTGCTATAGCATTTTTATGTTGCTATCTTATAAAGAAAGCAAATCAATTTGTGAGCTGCAATTTATGTTTTTCAACATTACAAGATCTTAATCCCCAAGTAAACTGTCCGTTATTGGAATTAATATACCACCAAGATCGTGGAAGATTACCTAATCTACCCAAACAAAAAATTTGTGAGTTTAATAGTGTTTGTTGTAGAAATTATTATTGAACTATTACCAAGTCTGCCAACTGAAGATGTGTCGTTTAATTTAAGGAATATTTTATTATCCTATCTCTATGGCATTTATGTGATATATCTCACCCATTTTTTGCACCCAATTTTCCAAGTTTTTTTGCTACAGACTATGAGAAGCGGAAACAAGGAAGCTGTATCCTAAACTGTAACTCTGTTTAATGTTATTTGTGGATTTTATTGGCAAAAGTTTTGTACCTTTACTAAATAATTGTAAAAAAACATATACAAAATCATCAGTATCATTAAATTAAATAGAGATAAAAAATGTCAAATGTCAAAAAATAAATGTCAAAATTTTTTGACAGATAGAATTTTTCATATACTGGGTGTTTCTTAAATAGACCGACAAAATTTTATTACAGCTTCCCAAGTATAAATGGAGACAAACTGTACCCTTTTTACGTTTACATTTTTTTGGGGCAAAACCCCAAACCCCTATTTAAGAATCACCCTGTATATAAGTATTATATTATGGAATTTCTTAAGCAGAATGTTCCTGGCACCTTACCCTACATGGCAGTTGTCTTTGGGGCGCGAGTTCTGGCGCACTCTGTTTGTGCATATGATGTAGAACGTTACTCCTTCAACTTTTAGAATCGCGATATCTCAGGAATGGTGATTCTTAGAAAAAAAAGTATGAAGACTATTTTTGTAGATAACTTTAAGATCTATAGTTTTTGTCTGGGCTACTTTTTTGATAAAACTTACCGTTTTCGAAAAAATCTAAAAACCTCAAATTTTGACATTTGACCCCGAATAACTTTTTTAGCACTCATGGGATCGATGGAGACTTTTGACACTTTATTTCTAATGGTGTACCCAAGATCTCCACCAAAATTTAGCTCTATCGGACCACTATTTTTATAACTTATTTGATCGGACTATTGGTTTTAGGCATATGGTACTAAAACCTTTTAAAAGGCAATTAAACAAAAAATGCAAAAGTGTTAAAATATACAGGACGTTCCATTAAAAAAATTAAAGTTGATGTCACTTCAGGTGAAACAAAAAACAGCATTAATTAAGCATCTATCTCAACGATAGATGACAAAAAATCTTCAAATTTGTTCTAAGAAGTATTGTCATAACTTTAAAAATAATGTAGAATATATTTTTCCGTTATTGCTTTGTACTAAAAAATATTATGTTGGGCTGTTTCAGTGATAGTTCAACAACCTTGTCGTTTTCTTTCCGGAGGGAGACAAGTCTCTTTAATCTCCCTAAATCTTTAGTTTCACTTTCAATGAAAAAATTCTTTTCCCAAACTAGAATTCGACTTATTTCGCAAGACTTTATTTCTTTGATGCAGTTTAGAACAAAACGGATACATTATGTTGGAATTTTCTCATTTTGTACGTTGACCCGGAATGTGAACGACTTATAAACTTCATTATTAACTTTAAGAAGATTCAAAGTTGTAGAAAATGCGCTGTGGAAACCGAACACCGAACTACTTGATTTATTTCAGGAAGTAATTTGTAAGTCGCGCGACAGAAAAAAACATCACTCGATTTTGAGCCATGTGAAGTTTATATTTTGTAAACGCGGTAGAAATTGCAGGGCTATTACGCCATCGTCATTATGGTTGAAGTGGCAATAAAACATTTCAAGGTAATTTCTCTTAGCGGAAGCCAATCTCTTGATGGACAAAATGGAACACGCCATAGGTACACGGAATGTTTGCTAAATAGACGAACCGAATTACTACATTGTGGAAATTCTTACACGGCGATTAGTTGATCAAATCGCAGAAATTCGTTGTCGAGCGCACAAGTCGTTTATTGCACGTTTTGTTTAACACAATTGTTGGAATTTTATTAGAATAATGTACAGGGCGATTCAGATAAGATAATGAGCCTGACGATCTGGCGATGCAACCCAAAAAACAAATTTCATTTACGTCTTTGATCCAATTTCAATTAGGATTTGCAAGTTGAATCCAAGTTATCATTTTGGTGTCACTCTGACATTAGTGCAGAGAATGATTATTAGTGCCATACAGTTCTCGCGGAATGATAGAGAAGTCAGATAAGTATTTTCGGTGTAAACCCAATACATAATGTATGAAACAATGAAACATTAAAGGTAGGCAAACAGTTTTTTTWWAAATCATAAATTGCATGTCAAAGCACTAWCAGAGCAACATAAGATAACTTGGATTGCAAATGCAAATCGTAATTAAAATTAGATCAAAAGGTAAATGAAATTTGTTTTTTGGGTTGCATCGCCAGATCGTCAGGCTCATTATCTTATCTGAATCACCCTGTATTGTTACGATGGATAAACGAAGTTTTCGTATAAAATGTATGTGGGCATACAAATTAGTAATCACCTATTTACTAACAGGTAACTTTCCAGTAATTGATGTGTCTAATTAAGTTATTTGTTAATTTAATCGTCTTTATGTAAATAATTATGCATTGATTTGATTATTGCTTTTTTGTTATAATTTATTGATGAAATATGTTGATTTAATTTGGTTTGTTGCAATTTGTTGTTCTTTTGAGATCTAGAATCTATTTTCGACAAGTTTTTCACATTGTATTGTATCTGTAATACTGTAATTTCTTTTGTTAAATAGCTATGTCTACATGGTGGTATATACATGGTGTCCCACGTTAGACTTTTGGGTCTTATACATATCTCTGTTATTTGCCAACGGATTTTTATGAAATTTAAAATGTGGACAACTTACAAGGTGAAGATTCAAGTAGTATTAATAAAATTACTTCAGGATAAAAAAGTATTATATTGTTAAGCACTAAAAAATGTACCTCTACGCAAAAAAAATTAACCAAGTCACTAGTCTGAATCAGCAGAAGCACGTCGATAAGGTTGGTAAAATTTTGACCACATTTTTGAGAAAATTTTATCAAAGTAAACTCTAAAACAATAGTTTCAAGACTCCAGACCCCCTGAAAGTTGGCGTATACCTATTACATGTACATTTATTTCGTTGTTTTTAGCCGCAAAAATAGACTTGAAGAGTTTCTTGACGTTTGTAGTGTTTCTTTAAAGGTACCTAAATAGAGACCAGGATAATATTCCCGCTTTAAATAAATTAATAGAAATTTTTTATTGAATAAAATGTGAAAATCTTAATTATTAAGATTTGTTGATAACGATATTTCGTATTGAATTAAAAAAAAACATTTTATAGGTAATTTAAAAATACAGATCCCTGTTATAATGCGAATTTGATAACTGTTCTTGATTTTTTGATATAAAGCAAAGTACCAAGTACCACTTTGTTCAATCCTGAAACCCTGTGGTAAATTAAGTTAGAACACCTTTAGAACTTTTAGAATTATTGATGCTACTGGTGGTATCTTCAAGCATCATTTCTTGTACTGAATTGATTAGTCTAATAAATACACAGTTCCTAAATTACGTTATTAGCTTTTTGAAGTTAGAGAAACCATAAATGTCACATATTAATGTTATTGTCGCTCGACATCCAGGAATGACCAAAATTCGGTAATATCGTTCTTATTTTTTATAGCCGTCCATGTTTTTGCATCTTCAGCCACTTTTAACACAATTTTATTCTTTTTTCTTGTAAGCGGGACCTCTTTCAAAAACAGATTTTTGGTTATGGCATTTTTTATTGGCGCGTAACAATTTGAAAAAAATAACTAAATAAGTAATTTAGCATTTTTAAAAGGCCTGTTAAAATCACTTTTTAAGGGCTAAGGTTGTTTTAGTGATGCCACATTAATCTCTACCTACTAAATACTTTGCATTTTAAATTTCGTTAGAATTCGTTAGCAAATAATAGAGACATTTCATTCGAAAGTCTTGGGTAGGTCACCCTGTAGATTGTAAATAATAATAAATAAATGTAAATCTCTATTAATTATGAAATTTTAATCTTTGATGTTTTGCTGTTTTTTTTGCATAAATTCATTAGCATTTTGCTTTGATGTTGTTTTTCTCTGTAATTTAATATCAAAGTATCGAATAATTAAAACATTTCTGACGCCAATCAATATACCTTAGTATTTTATTAACGATACACAGAGCGAAAATAATTTCCTCTAATGCTAAAATGTTAGCGACATCTTTAGTTTCGCATTAGAGTTGATATCGACCTTTTTAACTTTGCATGTCTTCGCAAAGATGGGGCTCTTGTTTATTTATCCTACCAAATTTGAAGTATTCCTTCTACCAATGCACTTTGTCGCCCCACTTTAATAAACACGAGCACTTACTTTTAAGTAAGACATAATGAAAACCCATTTCGGCTTAATATCTGCATGAATGGCTTTCCTTAACGTCTGGTAAGGTGTTGATTGGTTTCGTTTCGGATGCACGCTTTCAAAAGGCAGGTACCTCGCGACTTACCCTTTTCATAAAATCACACATTAACTTCCTCTGTAAAGTTTATTAAAACAGAAGTTCCAACATTTCTAACAACAGTGCACGCAAGACTGGCTCCGTTTAATTAATTAAACTTAATTAAAATTTAATTTGCAAGTTGTCGAGATCAGCCTAGCATATGTGTTAACATATTTCACAATGGGAAATTATAATTTTATAGAGCCGGGGCTGCTCTAATACGGATTTCTTTTAATTACCTAGGCGACAAGGCCTAGAGGATTATTATCGGATTCCGTTCGGATATGTGAATAGCTAAGCTTCAAAGCAGAGAGGCTCTAATCGCCGATTGAAATAGGGTAATTGGGGAATTAGGTAGGCCCGAATTGATCAATGCAAAACTTTCCGGGACTAATAAATATTGTAGATTTATACGTAAAGCTTTGAAGTGAGTGCATAAAATATTGTATAAAGGAATAAATTTAACCGAAGGTGGGTGTAATATTTTTGATTGGAAACTTATATATGCATTTGAAAACTTTTCATCTTTATGTGCGAATCAAAACATTCGCTTTGTAAAACTAATTTTTGGGAACTAGAGTTCTTATTATCAATACCAATCATTATTAAAAGTACTATTAAATTTAACGTAACAGATACGTTGTAATCAAATTTCTAGTTAAAAAATAACAGCTCATTGCTACTAAAAGAGTGAACATTTAGGTACTCTAGTCACAACATGCATAAGTATAACAAATAAATAATACTGTTTGCTATATTGACCGCTGGCAGTTTGATTACGGATAATTAGAGGTTTGTTGAATTATTAAAAATGTTTGTGGCGTCACCATTTCTTTTGATCAAATTATTGGCAACTGAAAAATATAGTTTGGCTCATAATTAAATATATCTTTGTGCCACTCTGTGGTAAGTGATACTCTTGATAAAAGATAAAAGAATAAGCTTGAAGGCAAATTGAGCACGCGAGATTTGTTTTCTTAGAAAAGTAATAAAACAGCCATATGGAATTTGTTGGTTGTTGACTTTAAGTTATAGCTGTGCCATATCGGGTTGTAATCACAAGTTGTGCAGTACGTGACATATCTTTGCAAACCGACATTATCTGTGTTGTCTTTCGCAAACTCCATCTTCGGGAAATCGATCAGTGGGAAGGTAAAAGTGGGCATTAATTTTTCTGTAAATTGGACAAGTTTCGTCGTTGGCTTAGAAAAGATTATTTTTTACAGATATTTGCTTTGACAATAGAGGAAGCGAAATTGAATAGGAAGGTTAGTGTATCAAAATATTTTTTTCAATTTGTTTAACACTGGTTGTGAAAAAGATTTCACTTATTGCGATATACGATCGTGCTTGTGGTAACTAGTTTGACATTTAAAACATTATTCACATCAAATTATCAAAAGATATTTCGTGTGAAAACAACAAAAAGTCTAAAGTTTCAGAACATCAATTTGTCAAAATTAAGAGAAAAAACGCCGAGTGGACATGTCTATAAGATATTTATGGGCAGGATTTTTTTTCTTGAAAGTAAAAATTGTTTAAAATAGTTATTTTGTTAATTTGTTACAAGTACCTAAAATAAAGTTTTTGATACGGATGAATCGCTTCTCAGTATAGTAGGTGAGTACACAGGTATGTACAAAAAATATTTTTTATTGTTAAAGCTACCAAAAACACATTCAAACCTCCTATTATGTGTTATTAATGATGTGTTCAGAACAAATATTTTTAGAAAATAGTGAGCTTCGGATTTTAATTACCATGCCACCAAAATTATAGCACATGTTTTTTTCGTCGTCCGCAAAAACTGCATTTTAGGTATTTAGGAATTTTATTATTTATTACTGACTCCGAGGAAGACCCATTTTAAAGACTTAAAATAAGTCTGTAAAGTAGCTATTTTTTGAGCGTACTAATACAAAAACATAGGTTTTGTAAAAATAAAGAATCTGGTGTGAACATCACACAACTTTCCTTATCCCACTTATCTAGAAAACATCCTTACGACGGCGACCTTGGAAATCCGAGTAGCAAACCTAGCGTTTGCGTCAGTGTCACATTCTAGATAATTTTTATCCCCATGAATTCAACCGTATAATTTTGAGGCCGCTTTACGGCCGATTTTTGGTCTTTACGACCGATTTTTGTAAAAATTTGGGTAGGTCAAATTCCAGCCGATTACAATAAAAAAGTAAACATGCAAAGTTTGTTTATAAATTTAAATGTTGAAGTGAAGTGAAACACAATTAATTTTATAATAAAGATATGTACATACATAGTTAAATTACGATAATATTTTTGGTGAATGATGGATGTAGATGTTTTTTATCTTTTCTTTGGAAAATATTTACGATTTGGGTATGTTTTTAATCAAAAAATCGGTTTTTGTGCTTTTTTTTTGTAGATTACAAGGTTGAGTTTTTTTATGATTTTGTTATCTCAATAAAAATTATTTTTGAGTCTATTATTTTGGAAAAATTGATGGTGATTAGGCTCCTTAAATACTTAAACATTATTGATCTTTTTAATCCCCTATTAAGTGAACTGCATAATGATCGCCCGAGTTTAAATAGGCTAATAACATGAATAATTATTGACATTTTAATGTTGGAGAATAAATCTTTCTAAGCCTCATTAGGTCAAATTATGGGTGTATACGAGCAAAAGTTAATTTGCTTTTATTATGGAGTTAAAATGAGTGTGTCTCCCTCTTGAGATTAATACGGTCCTGGAAATTGCGGCGAAGATCCAACCACACAAATACATTCCTGCATGCTTTGTTTAAAGTATGAAATATTAACATTTGCGATGGCATTTTTATGATTTATGAAGACAATTTTTTTTTTTATCTAGTTAGAGCAACAATGTTGTTTTTCGAGTTGACGGGGTCGATATTCCGAGTTAAAAGCCTCTTCGAAAGAGACGAAAGTAAATATTCAAGCGAACATCTTAGTGTTAACAGAACTAGAGATTATCGGTGTCACCCTTTGGCTTCTCCAGTTCAGGCCTGAAATTGAATTTGATTACACGCTTCCGCATCAGATAAGTCCAATCTGGCCAAGATGAATACCTCGTTTTAGTCGAAACCCTCATGAAAGAACGAAATTTGCTTATAACTTCCCTTTTTAAATATTTGTTCCGTTTTTTTCGCATTCACGCGCTTATGTAAAGCGCTTCCTCTTCGAGGACGTCTTAATAAGTTATGCGACGCACAATGTCGACAAATAGATTTCAGAGAAGTGCTCAAGCGGCCGAACGTTTAAAGGATAACGCCGGAATTCGACCGGATTAATACGCGAGCTTTTTTTAATTTAAATTTCAATTCCATCGACTTTATGACGGGGATGGATTAAACACACACACAAATGCGCTCGGATGACAGAAATATAAAAATATTTAAGCTCTCACATGTGGCGGGTGTGATTGCGCGTCCGTTTCGTACAATTTTCACATCTGCTAAAGAAAGACTGGAATTAATGAAAAGCCGTAAATAATCATATTTGAGCATACAAACAATCATAAACAAGTAAACAAAGATAACGTCGAAGCAAAGGAAATCGAAAGTTATGTGTGTTTGAAGCAAACAGACAGACACAATGGATTCGGGAAATCAAATACCGTGGACTATTTTCAGAGAAAAATGAAAAGAACTTTTGTGATAGATTACAAAGAGACTAATTTAAGTGTACCTACACTGGATTGGTGAGAAAATGGGCTAACTGAGGCTTCTATCTTGTTTCAAACGTATAAATAGTCACTTTTATAACTTTTTTCTTTTTCAATTAATAGGTTTTCTTTTTTCTTTAATTTGTCACTAGGGTTTAGTTATAATACATATTGTTTTCTATAAAAAAAGTAGATATTTGTGATTGTGACATATTTGCAAAACCTTTTGTGCTATCACAGACATATCAAATTTTGTGTTAATTTGAAAGAAATTCAATGGGAAATAAATTTGTTGTAGAAAGTAATTATGTATGTATCTATGGATTAAAGAAACTAATTACGAGTACTCTTAATACTGTGAAATTGTCTTAATATTTCTTAACTACATACTTTTTTAGAAACCTAAATTGTGAATGTATTAAAGCTCTGCGACTGCAGTACTGACACTTTATTACGGTTTCCTTCACACGTTTCTCTTTGCACTTGTGTAACTTAACCACAACTGTATATAAACTGAAATTACGTTTGTGGAAAATACGGTTTTTGGTGAAGTGATTCTGTAATCATCTCAATTAGTTTTTCCTATTGACAATTTTTATATCTACATGTAAACTTTTTTAGACTTGTAGGCAAAACTGTTTAAGTTTGTCCACGCACACCTCTTTCGAAAACAAAACTTCTAAAGGGACCGGGAAATGGGTTTTATTACATCACGTATGTAAATGGAATGACTCGAGCGAAGGTAAACCACTTATTCTGAAAGAATGTACGTGAGCAATATGATCGCGGTCTTATCGCGTTAAAAGCAGAGACGTTCATCAATTTTAATGTGGATATTGACACAAGTTTTTTGTGCGGTAAAGCGACAATTTATTTCAATATCGGTATTTTTTTCTTGACGCAGTCTAATATTGGCCAAAAACGAATAAAGGCGGGTGAGCCTTTCTAATATATACAATGGCGAGCTGCATCCACGCGTAAAAGGAATGCTATAAAACAAGAAACCGCAACGTGTGCGATCAAATGATAACATAAAAACACAAAGTAACTCTTGTAGAGTCCACTTTATCGAAAGCAACGGTACAAATATGGAGGCAGGCATAAAGGACCCTCATACATAATACCCGCGATCGGATGGCGTGCAGCATTAAAATAACCATTTTTTACACTACTCACGCTTTATGAATGCACTCTAATTGTTTTGTGTTGTTTGAAACTACAATTGCCAAATTCAAAAAATGGTGGATGCGCCGGGTCATTGTATTTAATAGCTTATTCGCCTCTTTTTGCGTCACTCGAAGCCATTCAAATGTGCTAAGGTAATGTTATAGTGTAAGTATAGAATCGGGAATAAAGTTGAATTGTGAGAAGTTATACAGGAAGCTGTAAAGTTAGCAAATTTATGTATGTCTACGAAAACGTTGCATTTTATAACGTATAAATATTTTTACTGTATATACAAGTACAATATATACGGAAGCAAAGCGAGCAATGTAATAATCACAATACACAAAAAACCGTAATTATAGATTTACATGCGAGCAGTAAAGTTACGTCAGTCGAATCGCGAAAAATTGCACAAGTGCAATAAAGTTTATGCTTTTCTTGGAATAATAAAATATTGATAGCTTCGCTAAAATGTTGGAAGTTTTATCTCAAAATACACTTAAATATTGAATGCGGCATTTATATGGGAGATCATTTGGATTTACGTCATTATTTAATGTAAACTTGCGCTCTAATTCACTTTAACAAGTGTTAAATACAATAACCTAAATAATTTAGAGACAATTTAACTTTACTTTCAACATTCTGTGAAAACTCAAGGTTATTTTATCAAGTTGTTGATGACAGACTAAGTACAAGAAGTTGTAATAAATAACGATTCTATTAAATTTAGTTTAAAAATTAATTAATTTTTTAATTAGGCAGTCGTAGGTAATGTTTTGTAGGTAACACATAGGATAGAGGCGCGCAATATACACTAACTCGGCCTAACGGCCTTGTCGGTCCATGTTTCGCGCTGTTATTGTATTATATTAGCAAAGCTCAATGGAAAATGAATTTAAATATTTGAAAGATACTCGTAATACAGCCACATTAAAAGTGTAATAATCTTGTCCGACGTACCAATAAATGCTCACGTCAGATATACCTACTTCATCTTGAAATATATGTTATACTTTATATCATTAAAATACTGTTACTAAATAAATATTTTTTATATTTCAAGTGTGGATACGATAAGAGAATTCTACGATAAGTGGTTATACAATTTTTTACTCTATCTTTAGGGTGAAGTATCTCTTGATTTTGCCTAGAAAATTCTTGCAAGTCGGTTTTAATGTTTTTAGCTTTACAAAACGTAATAAGTACTTGGATAAATTTTAGTTTTTGTTTCTGCCAGCAACAAGTTCGAGTTCTGTAGTGTATATTCAATGTTTGTGTTTTTATTTTCGCCATATCATATTTTTTCATTGTCTTTGTTTTGAAATAAAACTCCGAGGACATGAAAGTCCGCTTTTATTTATTTTAAATACATTAATATAATACATGATAAAAACAATTACATTTATATGCAGCTCTCCTGTATTCGGTTCGACGTCGTAATGACTTCGGGCCCTCGATACTTGTGCGTCAAGGTCTGAGTGCCCGGAATGGGGTTTGCGGGGTTTCGTCCGGGCCTTTGCAGACTCCGGTACACCTACAATGGCCAACCGAGCGTCTTATCAGTGCTATAATTCAGTCTCAATCTAACTTTGCCAACTTACGGTCTGATTGGGGATGTGAGTTTCTTTGGCAACGTGTCTGAAATCGTACTCCTCGCCTTCGTCTTCGACGTCCTCTTCCTCTCTGGACCCGGGCGGTTCGTACACTTTCATAAATCCGAGGGTCGGTCGACGCTCTGATGGACAAAAAATATGCATAAGGAGTTTATTTACGAAATGTTATTTAGAAATCAAAAGCGATTTTTATTCGAAACCCTCTATAAGATGTATTTTTTGTAATTTGCAAACAGTAAAATGTGTATTTTTTGGTGTTGCATTTCTTGCACTCTTATTTAACAGAATACAAGTAGAACGTAGAGAAACTCTACTAAAACTTTTAAAATTGGTAAAGTATTGCAAAGTATTTCTGAGTTAAACTGGATTTATGTTAGTTTTCAAATAATAATTCATTCGGTGAAACAGTCTCGTATTTATTAACAAACTCGAATAATAATTTTAAATATTACAGAATGAAAATAAAAACCGTTGTCAATTTTCCGGTGAAGTAGTAAACTCGAAATATTTTATAAATTGATTGTTTAATGTTTGAGAGATTGGTGATCATCTGTTTTAGGGCCATTTTAATGATGATCAGTTTTAATCTGTAAGAATTTTACGATTTCTTAGAAAAGTTTTATTTGAAATTTTATAAATGTGTGCTGTATTTCAGTCATCCGACGTTTTGCTCGCTTTGTTGAGTGATGTTGGAAATGCAAAATGTATGTAGATAAACAGCGGGAGTTGGGAAAAGGTTGTGTAAAATAATTGAATTGTCGCTGCGTTGGTTAAAATTATGAGCTTAAAAAACTTTGATGTTTTTTTTTAATTATATTATATTTTTAATAGAGAATTTGCCCTGACATTTAATTTTTATATCATGCTTATTTTTTTGTTGTTGAATATAAAGTTTTAATTTATTTCTGATCAATATTGTTGTTGAGGTTTACAATTTCACAAATTAACAAATTTTAATTAAAACTTTGACCCCTTACATGTGAGTAGGTACAGCCCACAAAATTAATGTTTTAATAAAAAATTAATATTCACCAGTTTACAACCTTCTCTTACGTTTTATTATTTTACAACCTTCAAAATAATTATCAAGAAAATAGCGCAATAAAGCTACAAACAAAACTTTACTGTTTTATTACTCGACCCATTTATGCATTTATTTCCACAAAGAAAAAACTGACGAAATGTATGCACCATAAGTTTAATTATTACTTAACGGAATAAAAAACAAACTCGAATTTGTGGCAATTTTTTCCTTACCATATTGATTTCGTATAATGTCTGGATCTGTGGCCTCTATGGAAGTGCCGTTTCTTACGGCTTCGGCGGTAATGGCCGCGTCGGGAGTCGCTGGTGTGCGTACGCCCGTGACGGAGCCGTCAACGATGAGATCGTCAGCGGCAATAACCGCTTCCATAGGTACGTGCTTGGTGCCCCCCTCGGGCCTCGAACACGGCCTGGAATAGTGTCTCCGACACAGAGCAGCCAACACGAGGCAGACCCCCGTCGCCAGCACGCCGGCAGTGCCCAAAAGACCCATAATTAGGGGACTAACAGGCATACTTGCCGTTGAACCTGAAAGTTAAATTTACTCCAATGAAAGACGGAGATTTATGATGGTAGTAATTTTAATTTATATGTGGTGACTAAATTACGCACTGACGGGGAAGAGGAAAACCGCCAGAAGGTAACGTGTGATTAAAGAAGTCCACCAAAATAAAAAGGGGTTTAAATGTGTGTAGACAACTTATGATGACATCAAACAACAAGCTTTTAAAAACTATATTTACTGGAAACATGTTACAATAATAGTGAAAAGAGATGTAACTAAATTGTTTAAAAATAATTGCTTTCAACAAGTTTTTTAACATGAATTGAAAATTAATAATTGACTCTTCCACTTTTTCAATTTGGCGCTGGGAATATTGCTAAAATTGTATTGATCGCAGCGACGTATTTTCATATTTTTCAACGCAGATGTGGATGTAAACAAATTTTCCAACAACCATTTATCCTTCTATCAACATGAACGTAAAGTTTTTGATAAAAAATGCTTTCATTCTTATTGGTTCAACATTTCAAATAAATCTTGGTAGCTTGTTCCGAGCATGTAAGACAACTGTTTACGCATTTAAAATTTATCCGTACTGATCCACTAGCTGAGAAAATATTAAATAAATTTTCATTGAGTAGCTGAGAAATTTATGTCTCTTATTGCGTAATTAAATAAGTGTTTTTTACCGAACTAGGTAAGAAGTTGAATAATTAAATATCAACAGGATTCTTTATTGTATCCGGTTTTGCGTTTTATGTTTTGATAAAATATTACAGAATTATGTACATCAGTTTTGTACTTATAGGTGTAATAAATTTGTAATTCTCCAAAGAATAATTTTGCATAAACGTGTTGAATGATTTATGTGTACGGTTTTATGTGAGTCTTTTATTTAGTGGAGGGAGCTACTACGTATGTACTCGCTTTTGATATAAATAATGACTTTTGGCGTAATAAGAAAAAGTCACAAAGAATTTCTTATTAATAAAGTTAGGTCTTTTATTAAAAATATGCGACATGCCTACTTCCGTCAAAGGAAACGACAATAGGAGGAGTTTTCATTTAAGAAACTTTCAGTGGCCTTATTTAAAAACCTTTCATGAAATATTTATTTATTGGTGTTGGTGTTTTTAAATTAAAAGTAATGTATAGCAGGCACTGACAAATTTCATTTTAGTCCATCTATTTATTGTCGTGAAAGTGACCTAATAGTGGGGGAAAAATTGTTACTATTGGCTAATGGCACTCCCTTCCTCTTCTCCCCACTCTTTTCAATCATTTATCGAATTGCTGTGATCTCTTTGACTTGCTCTCTTTTCATTGAATTTTATGTGGAATTCCGGCTGAAGTCGGCCATCCGGTCCAGCGTTGCCCTCCGAGGGTCTCTCTACGTGACGTTCGACTGTAATTGGCTGTGGGTATTGTTGCGTTTCGATATCACGATGTAAGACACGAAACTGTCGTTGATAACAGCCGTTTTATTAGAGAGATTTTCATGCATCTCCGTTTGGTAAAGTCTTGATAAAAAGCGCTTATAGTTAGCGGGTTGCATTGGGATTCCTCGTGGAAATAGCCTCCGGAGCAAAGGGCAGAGCGTGTATCGTTTGCGATCCGCCGGAATCAGGAAGACACCGGAGCGGGAAGATGGCGGGGACAAAAATGAATTATACATGAGAATGAATAAAATATGGAAATGAAGAACGACAGAGCCATGCCGGACTGCGATACGCAAAAATGGGAAGAGACCTATTTAAATTTTAGGAGGACCGCGGCCGAGGGTTCAAAGAGTTTGCACAATAGCGGACACTATGTTTTTAAAGTGGGATGATCGGGTGGATCAAAGGAAATGCACAAGACACAATTAGGGTGCTTCTTATAAAATATACGCAAATAAAATCGAAACTTAAAGCCTAAAATTTATTGCAAAGCAGAGCGTTTTACATGATTTCAGTTCATGACATTTTTTTTGTGCAAATCTGTTTCAAAACCAATTTTAGTGAGATTTATTTAGGTCGAATCCGTTTCGGATCGGCAAATCCAATTCACATTCGAACTGCATTTTACATTCGAATTGTAAAAGTATTGACCATACCTTAGAAATCTTACTGTGCAATAGCATTATTGAGTAATAATATAGCTTTTACCAACGCTAAGATCTGAAATAATTGAATGTACAGGTTTTACTTAAAATAAATGTTTCGAAGCTTTTTATTGCTTCAAATTATTTTGTGATAAAAAAGTGTTATTTAAAACTAAAATTCTGGAATAAAAACTTAAATTGGATTTGATTTATTAAGATTGAAATCCGTTGTTCTTGTTGAAAAACTCCTCTTTATTGTCAGCACGTACGCCTCTGCATCTCAAACCGCCTTGATAATGAATGTTGATTAATATAATCCTGCAAGAACCGTTAAGCTTGCTATTGCGCTTTTTTATCTCGCTTTTTACAGTTTGAGGTTTAGTCAAAATTTCACTAACGGTCGTTTCATTGTCTCGTATATATGGTAAGCAATTTTAGCGCAATTACTCCAATTATTATTATTACCCCAATTAATAAAAATGTACAAACTTGGCTCTGGAAAAAATAAACCATGTATTTTGTTAATTATACATCATGGATATTTGATTATTCAAATGGAATAATTCACCTTTCCCTATTGAGTTAATTTTGTGAATACAAACTGCATGTTTATCCATTAAATCGATGTTTGTTGGATGAAAATTCTGTTCGCTTTTTGCGATTTTTTACTCGCGCCTGTCGTATTATTTATTCATCGTTATTAAAGTGGCAAACTTTCCCGGAGGAACTTCTATTGAATTCTTAACCGTCAAAGCGGAAAGTTTAATAATAACCTTTTGACTATTGAAACTCACCCTGTAATTTGGCGACACCTTTGAACGTGACGGGGTCAATAATGGTGGCTTCGCTCCTTCCCTTGGCATTCACGGCGTAAAGCATGATCCGATAGCTCATTCCCGGATCGAGGCCGTCGGCGAAAAACGTCGGAGGAGTCCGGTAACTAGTGACGTTCAGTCGGGTGCGAAGTGCCGGCAGTTCCAAAATCTCCATGAAGAAGTTCTGAGGAAGTCCGCCATCGAAGCCTTCCGTACAATCCACTTGGAGCGAGTCCGAGGACTGGTTCGATACGGTGCAATTTTGTAACTGCGACGGCCGACCTGCAACCAGATAAATCCGATATGTCGATGACAACTTCAAACGAATTTAAATTACGACTAACGAGCTTGATATTTCTTGGGTCTAATCAGCTAAGTGCGAAAGGAAATTCACCAAAAAAGGTATGGCGGATGCTAATTGCCGCTCATTTAACATCCTTTCATTAAGGAAGTAATTCCATGATTGCGAAAAATTTAAGTTTTACTTGGAGAGGGTAAAGAGAGGGAATACGAAGGATGAAGACACAGAGATATCTAGGGTTGACCAAGATGAATAACAGGATCACTAGTGATCTTGCATTATAATCCTACTGCTTATATTATGAAAGATAATGTTGCAGTGATATACTTACACAAATAAACATGTAGTAAGACACTTGAAGCTCTAATTGCATTTAGAAAACGTACTTTAATTGTTTAAAAAAAGTAAGAGACATTTTCGTGGTATAATTGTACCTCGTTCTACAAATTTCAGAAAGTTATTTTACGTTCTCTATACATAAAATCGTACAATAATAACATCATGCAAACAAATTACTTTACAACTAGTTTTTAAGTGATAAGCCGATTTTATAGATAGCTAACCAAAGTAGTTTATAAACACATTTAGGTAATTCGGATGAGCTACGACCATTAGTTTCCAATACATTTTATAATATGTCAAGATAATCAAAAATCAGTTTGTTGAGATGCGAATAATTTTCTCAGAATCTAGTAAAATGACAGCAATCCAAAGTTGTTTTTTGGTGATTGTCAGGCGCATTCTGCAGTCTGTTGTGCAAAACTTTTCAAAATAACAAACGATTAGAAATTGCAATCATTTTATATAAATATTAATTTTTCATTCTGTTAGGTGTCAGGCAAAACTTTTAGGTAAGTATATGTTTTTGAAATATATTTCGTGATAAATTTTCAATTTGTATCTACATACAATAAGAATAAAAAATAAAAGGATAAATCAATGTTTTTTTTTTTTTATCTTAAAAAAGGTATTACACAGGGTGACAAAAAAGTCATGTCGTGACAACTTGACAAATTTTATATCATTTTGTTCGTCTCAGTGAGTCAAATCAAATGCACTAAAAAAAATTTGTAAAGTCCACACACTTTGAACAAAATATTTTTTTTCTAATTTAAATAAATTTAAAATACTTTAACTTTTAAAAAATCATTACTCAATAACTATTAGGCCGATTTCCTTCAAATAAAGACCATTCTAAAGGGATGGCCTTGCCCTTTAGAATGATATAAAATTTGAAATTGAATATTGGCGAACAGTGTTCGAAGAAGTTCGAAGTAAATCGAAGTAATCTAAGAAAAACCCTACGAGTAATTTTTTTTTCTTCGTCACTATCATGTAGAACATTAATAGTAAGAATCCAAAGTTTTAAAATAATATACCGAGTAGTTTTTAATATATGATTTTTTGAAGTTAAGGTTTGCTATTGAGGTATTGCGCCATATAGGAGATATGCATGTTAATCTTACTTAAAATTGCATTTTTATAAAAGTATTTGTTTTAAGACTCTTCTTTGGCTTAAAAATGGTCAATTGTACCTTCTTTGTTCTAATTAGAATAAACAAAAAACTGTTTCTTTACTTAAAACAAACAAAGAGTACCTGCGTTCTAATTAAAGCAAATAAAGAGTTTTTTGTTCTAAAAATGATCACTGATCATTGAGCAAAAAGGATCTAGAAGTTTAAAACAATAAGCTTTAAATATAAGAACAAATCTTTTTCAAATTAAATGACTTTCCTTTCAGATTCCAACCTGTTCACTTTGTTCTAGCTTTCTGAACTTTTTTTTGAAAATGTTCTCAGCAAATGCTTTTTCGTCACTTTCTACTGATGTTGAATACAATAAGTCAGTTGCTTCGTGTGCAACTGTCATTACAACAACTACTGCCTACAAGCTAATTGAAGCTAATCGAAGAATGTACCAACAAAATAAGTCAGGTGACTTATTGCATTTGCAATATGATGAGAAAGCATTTGCTCAGAACATTTTCAAAAAAAGTTCAGAAAACTAGAACAAAGTGAACAAGTCGAAATCTGAATGGAAAGTGATTTGATTAAAAAAGATTTGCTCTTATATTTAAGGCTCGTGCCTTAAACTTCTAGATCCTCTTTGCTCAATGATCAGTGGTCATTTTTACAACAAAAAAACTTTTTATTTGCTTTAATTAGTACGCATGTACTCTTTATTTGTTTTAAGTAAACAAACAGTTTTTGTTTATTCTAATTAGAACAAAGAAGGTGCACCATTTTTACCATTTTTAAGCAAAAGAAGAGTCTTAAAAAATACTTTAATAAAAATGCAATTTTAGGTTAGATTAATATGCATTTCTCCTCTCTTATATGGAGCAATGCTTGATTAGCAAACCATAACTTCAAAAAATCATATCTTAAAAACTACTCGGTATATTTTTTTGAAAATTTGGATTACAACTAATAAAGAGATGCTCTACACGATGGTAATGATGAAAAAATTACTCTTAGGGTTTTTCTTAGTTTATTTTGATTTACTTCGTACTTCTTCGAACACTGTTCGAAGAAAAGTTTGCTAATATTCAATTTCAAATCCCTTTAGAATGGTCTTTATTTGAAGCAAATCGGCCTAATAGTTATTGAGTAATGATTATTTTTTAAAGTTAAAGTATTTTAAATTCATTTAAATTAGAAAAAAAATATTTTGTTCAAAGTGTGTGGACTTTTTAAATTTTTTTTAGTGCATTTGATTTGTCTCACTGAGACGAACAAAATGATGTAAAACTTGTCAAGTTGTCACGATATGACTTTTTTTTGTCGCCCTGTGATTATTTATTACTAAAAGCAGACAAAAATAAAACGTTTAACAGAACTAATGAGAAGTGTGTGGACTTTTTAAATTTTTTTTAGTGCATTTGATTTGTCTCACTGAGACGAACAAAATGATGTAAAACTTGTCAAGTTGTCACGATATGACTTTTTTTTGTCGCCCTGTGATTATTTATTACTAAAAGCAGACAAAAATAAAACGTTTAACAGAACTAATGAGAACACTTTGAAGAAAAAATCTAAAGCTAAAAATATTGTTCGATTTTGTCGACATGTGCGTTCATATCCGACTAAGAACTTTTGACAAATCCCCTTCCCGCCATTTCTCGCATCTTTCAGCTCCGCATTTCAAAGAAGTCATCATTTATTTAAACCGATCTCGCGTTATTGGTAGGTAATTCGCGCCTATCGCATTCGGATTCCATCCACGAGTTGTGCAAAGCCCACCGCCTCGAGAAAGATTTGTGTCTCGATTTGTAAAAACAGCAGTTGTGTCCCACACATTTAATTGTGATCGATTAGTTCATTTGTGTCGTTGCCGTCACGCCAACCGCTATTCCACGCGCATACTAAACAGGAAGGGCCGTGAGGCCTCGCCGCTCCTAATGACGCTGATAGAACGCCGGCTTCAATACCATAATGGAGTTGTATTGGTTGCACTTCGCTCGCCTCGACATCTATATCTATTATTGCCTGAATCGACGGGAACTTGGAGGTTAAATGCATAATTGGCGCAGACAACTGGCCCACAAAAGCTCAGCTCGCTAAACACCCGGTGGTAATGAGGATAAACCCTTTTGCACTACTCATTGTGTCGAGATATATAGCCCGGAATTGATTGTTTTCATCAATTCAAACCGAGGCGGAAACGTATTTTTTTTTAATGAGTTGGGTCGATTCAACTAGGTACATAAGGAAATTCGAACGTGGAACAGAAATATTTTTTTAGAGATTTTTTTTCAGTGACCGCTATGTACCTTGCTTTAATTAAATTGAACAAATCTCGATTTAAGCTATCAATATTCAAAAAAAAGTATTTTTCATATGAATGCAGCTTTGAATTAAAAGCATCTTGAGTTCTAATGTGAGCGCAGTTTCAGCTTTCAAGCAAATCCACTAAGCTTTGATTGTAAATTTGCTTAGTTGGCATTCAAGCATATAATTTAATGTTAGCTTGTTTGGTCATCGTGTTTGTCTGCAAGGAATTGCCGTAATCGATTTTCAAAGTGCGCTAACGATTTATAATATTTGTTATAAGTTCAGGTTGGAAGATTTTTTATTTGTTGTATAAGTATTTTTTTTTACTTTTCATATAAAATAGAATTCGAATGTTGGTAAAACCAAGTAAATAATCGGAAAATAGGAAGGAAATAAAAATCTTTTATCTGCAAACGTCACAAAAGTGACCACTTTTATGACTAAATGATACAGGTAAAAGTTTTACTTTTCAGACATGGAGTAAAAACACTGTTTTTACGCCTAGGCGTTTTCACTTTTACTTGACACTTACTTTGATATTTACCACTGTTGGCTCTTTCTTGTCTCTTTCGCTTTTTCAGCATTTTCTGGGGAGGTACAAGGCAGTATCAGCATTCGACATTTTGCACTATAAACTACACCAGTTATTCACCAGTTAAATCAATCAACACTTTCGAAATCTCAACACAAATTCCGAAACTGACGCATGATGTTTGTTATGATTTTATTGCAAAGCGTCCTGATTATTGAGGTGATTTACTTGATTATTGGTGTGTTGCTCTTTTCTCTCCATCTGAATCGTTTGCAGATAAAATAGTATATGTTATTTGGAGTAAAAGTGAGTTTATGTGGCTCAGCTAAATCCACTTACCTCACTCCGTTCGGCAAAATGATCGTTCACCTTCGCCACTTTTACTCCTAATAACATAATCTACTATTATTTATTATTATTTAATTTTAATTTGTTTCATTATTTCATTATTTCTAAAAATAACAAATATTTTGTCTTCTAAATGAACTCTTGAGATTAACTGGTTATAATTTATAACAATAAAATTGGTAATTTTTGACTTGCATGTGAAAATGGTGAATGCGCCGGAATAGCTCAAAACGCATAATGTGGGCCATTTTCTAGTTTCTTTTTGAAGTGCGTGTTATTTTCACATTAGCAACTCTGACACGCCTGACATATTGACATGTTATAGTGTCAAACCTCCGGTTTAATAAAAAAATTGTTTTACGTTTGAACAACGCTGGGAAATATTGAAAAATGATATTCAAAATGAGAGCTGTGCTGCAAAAACTGTGCGAAAGTTGAGAAAAAAATTTTTGGTCGAATTGCGATTTGACATTTTTTATGGAAAATTGTTAAAGATACTCCAACGATCCACAAACCATTGACAGTTAAAGAAAACATCCATCGAGCTATTCGTGAAATAGGGACAAATAACACTGGTCAACAAATTTGAACAAATTTTCGTTTCATTGATTAAACTACGAGTACCTTCACCTTTTTCACTCTGATTGCGAAAATTTTCACAAAAATGTTTCATCACGTATCATTCGTATGTTACCACCTTCGTTCTGACACCCATGTTAAAGCAAAATAGTACAGAAAATAATTCCACTATTTAATTTATTAAAATAAATTAAATTATTATTAATTATTATGAGCATATAACTTTATATTACAATAAAAGAGTGAAATCTCAACATTTTTTTTTGTTAGGTACGTTACTGTCGCGTTTTAAAAAAGCTACAGTAATCGCCTATCATGGAAGGGTTCCAGCGGCCTTGACAGCGTTCTTTCATCTTTCTGATGTCTTGGTGAAACCGCTCTTCTTATTCGTCACTAACAGGCCCCAGATTTATTAGAAAAAAATCCAAGTGGGAGTGCAGAAAATGTATTAATTAAATTATTGGTAAAAAATGCAACAAATAACCGGTACGTGTTATCAAAAAATTAAATGTATTTTGTTATTTAGAAACTAAAAAAAATACTATTGACCAAATTGTCATCAACGTTACCGAACCCTTGTTGACCTGTGTAATCAACAATGTATTGGAAAATTGGGTCAAGAGAATGGGCTACTGCCAAGTCAGCCGGGGCAGCTATTTAACTGAAATCGTTCTTCATAAATAATTATTCATAAATCGGTACTCTCTTGAACAAAGCAACCACCCTATATTTCTAATCAAGTTTGTAACCTATAAAAATGCAAAGAATCAAGTTCTCAAGGCTAATTGCTAACGTCAACGGATCCATACGAATCAAATAATAATTGCAATAATAATTTATTTATGTGAAACAAGGGCAAATCCGTTTAGATGATAAGAGTGGAACACGTAACACAAGCACTTGACATACACGACTTGTACAACGCAGCATTTTCTTTGATCTAGATATGAATTTGAATTTTTTCGCACGTCGTTTGCCCATTTCTCTTCCACTTCACTCATATGCTAAAATTTTCGTTCTCATTCCTTCCTTAGTGTAAAACAATTTCGCCGAACCTACGATCTCATTACACATGATGGGGTCCATTTCTTTCCTTTAATGTGCCCCATATAAAGTTCTGAAACTCAAAGTTCGAGACGTGTGAACGTTCTATGGCCCGTTTGAAATTAATAAGAGCCAAGCCTTCGTGCAAGTGATATAATTACTTTATAAAGCAAACGAAATTGCTGCAGGTGGCGTAATGTTGGACGATTTCTCAGTCCAAGAAGGGGCACTCGATTGAGTTACTTAATGTCTCACTTCCGCACTTGGCTCTAATTAAAACGCGGCCTTAGTCGAACCCGGCCTTATATATTAAATTCTCATATTTATTTTACCAAAAATCGACTTTTAAAACGATCCGACATTTATTAATCCATTGGCGGACACGGAATTTTGGACATCAAATTTGTGACAGTGCAGAAAATGTCAATGTAAGCCACGCTTTATTGTCATTATGATTGACTTTTGAAACTAAAATTTGAAAGTTTTAGTTGAAATTTATTTTTTAATGCCAGCAAAACGTGTTTTTATATAAGTTTAATAAATTATTTTTTTTTTGATTATTTTGTTGTCATTTTTTCTCTTGCTCTCAGGATAAAAATTACAAAACCGAAAGTGAGGTTAGTTCTTAAGGTCCGTTTTACATCTTTATGTCAGTCGAATGACAAATCGTCCAAAATTCCGTGTCCGCCAGTGTACATATTTATATTCGGGGTGAATGTAAATCCTGTAGATTCACAAAATGAAATCAATAGAAACATAGTGCACAAAGCGAACAAAAAATAAAATAGTTCAACCTGATTTTTATTTCCATTTGACAGTTTACTCCTCAATCTTTTTTAATTACAGTTACGAATGTCCATACTTCCGGTGTTTGGCCGGATTTTGGGTCTTCTGCCTCCTCTTTGATAAGAAACAAAGAATTGTGTTTACACGGTTTGATATTCCGATTTGAGGTGTAATAATAACGGGGCGTCGAATGAAAAACAAAGAAGAGGCCGGACAGGAATGTTTTATGTATAAATGAGCCTTTTATATTTCTCGAGTCGGGTTTTTACACTCGAAACGCTGCTATTTCGAAATATTATTTGGGCGAAAATTCATGGCAGCTTATGAAAATGTACGACTGCGGAGCTTATTGCAATTTATGTTATCATAGGCAACATTATTGTGTTTTTATTTGCAGGAGAGAAAATATTTGCGAATGTTACCCGCTATGACTACTTGGAAGACGCAGGGGACCTTCTGGTGACCCACATCGTTGTCACCCCAACACAGGAGTGTGCCGTAGTCCAGGTCCGAGACAGGCGTATAGTTGAGTCGGGAGGAAGAGAGCTCGTTTGTGAACCTGTTGGCCGGAACTTCGGTCAGGTCCCCGGAGTTGTTGAACGTCCAGTGGAAGGTCACTATGGCAGGATTGGCGTCGACCTGACAGCGCAAAGTCACGGTCTCTTGCTTCAACGCGCCATATAACTCTTCTCGGTCCTGTTTGCACACGGGGGCGTCTGAAATCAAACCAGAAATGTTTTCAATTGAAAGCTTTTGCATTGCAAGATGTATACAACTAGTTTTCAGTTTGTGTAAACTTGGAATGTTGGGGCTAAGAATCCTTGAAAGATTATAACATTAAGCGAGATAGATTGCGAAGCTGAAGCGCTAATAAAACAATAATGAAATTTTCCTGTTTTAAAACATTGAACAGAAAATTATCTCCTTTAAGGGTTTTCAACTGCAACTTTTCCTTAATTTTAATTAACTTTCTTTTTGCGCTGGAGGATTTATGGCGGCGGAATTTTCTCACATTGTTTGTTTCATTTTGTAACGGTTTAATGTAATTACGAATTGTATGGGAAAAAAGGAAGCAAGCTCGTTCCGAAAAGGGGCGAGGAAGTAACAAGTTATTTGCCAAGTCGTTTAGCACTTGGAATAAGTAATTACATAACCGCAGCGGATGCTTGCTGTGAGAACTTCGGTTTGGCCTGACGGGCGGTACAACATGGGGTTATAATCTTCTAAGATACGGTTGTTCTCGAGCGACACTTGCATTAAATACGCTTAACTTTAAACTACGAAAGTAGCGGAAATGCTAAACACGGATCTTTGCACGAAATAATGGAATTTTCGGATGAACTGTGTTGATAATGGACTGGCACTATACAAGCTGTAAAGGTCTCAGATGGCAATTTTTGGCAACTACATGCATTTAAATTGTTAATTAGAAACAATATTATGTGTGAAAATATATTTTATCGTGATTTAAATAAAACGACCTGACACCAATTATTATTATTACACTGTCAACAATATATTATAATAAACATTTTCCCTTTATCTAAATATTACAATAAAATTAAATTTACTTCAAAACAGCTTGTAGGTATTGAAAATGTTGTATTTCTGATGTTCACCCTAGCCGTATTCAACACAATACATTGTGTTTTGTTTTTTAATCACTATTTTATTCATGAATAAGCAGTTACCAACTGATTTTCTAAGTAACCGAAAAAAGATACAAAATGATTAGACGTTGGAACTGGTTGAATATTTTTCTAGCCTCCTACAACAATAACATATACAGCATGTCTCTGGATTGAGCTTACAAGAGAATTTTTTTTTTATCTTTCATTTTACGCCAAAACTGTAAAGGAAAATATTTTTTGCTTCACCTAAAACGAGCAAATCCGTAGTTAGAACTTCATTATTCTGATTCAGTGAAAAGAAAAGTTAATTTTTCTCTTGATTTTGGACTTTGAATAATTTTTCTCTGCTTTTTAAGTCCTATCACATTGGCGGTTTTATTTATTTGACAACTATATGTCACTTTTACAATTAATTGTGATGATAGTTCTTGTTAAAAATGACTTTGTTTTTTATCTTAAAGCTGTTTCTTTGAGTTGCTATTTATCAAAATTGTGTTTTTCACAAACATTTTTGGCATTGGCAGAAAAATTAAACCGCCAATATTTAAAAAGCAGAGAAAAATTATTTTACGTAAGTCCAAAATCAAGAAAAAAATGACAGGGGTTGAAAGTCTGGAATTTGAATTTGAGAATTTTTAAGTTCTTTTGTTTAAAAAACAATTGAGTTTTTATAACATTTTACAGGTTTCGTCTCCTGAAGTTGTTTATTTTAGTGCATTGAGGTGCTTCAATTGCAAACAGCTTGTTTTTGGTGTAGATTTAAGATTCAGGTATGTAGTGTTGCAAAATAGTACAAAATTGCAAGAAGTAGCTTGAAAAGAATTTGTTATTTAGGGGTAATCCCGATATTTGCATTTTACAAAGATAACTTTATCTACTTATCCAGCACAATTCCTTCCTGGCAATGTTAGATAAGATTTATTACTTACCCTCCAGTGCTTTTACATCTTGTCGCGGTGAGTAAAAAGGTAGTAAAATTTCAAAAACATGTCACGAAAGCGTTTAAGCAGAGATTTTATTATTATTTTAATCACCCAGTGGCTGATGACTCAAGCAAATCCATAGTATATCTCGTTAGTAAAAAAATTATTCATGGCCACTTTCAGTTTCTTAATTGTTCAATTTAATGTAAGTTTCATACACATAGTAAAAATTTTACATTTCTTAATTTAACGAGCGCCCACAAATTATAAAGCAAATTTAAACTTAAATGGGCTCCTTCATCTTCCTTCCTACAAAATGTCAAGAATTTATTATACACTTTAACCCACTCATTTTTCTCGAGATGCAAAGTTTCGTTTTCATGGTACAAAAATTTAATAGCTCGCGCTAACACAATATTTACTCAGTCGGTCTGAGTTTTCCCTTTTCCAGGGAAATTTTATATGGAAATTATGCAGCTTTTTTATGTACACTATCTTCTAATAAAAATAAGTTCTAGTAATTATGAACGAAATTTTTGTGTCGCACGGAATAAATATTGTTGGTTGACTGTGAAAGCAATTTCTATTATAAAGTGTATTATTGTAAAACAACATAAAAAATATTGTTTTGTTGAACTCGGTCTAAAGTTGAAGAACCTGATGTTGTGTTAATTTTCCGGGCAATCGAAGTCCTTCAGCGCTACGCAAATTGCAAGGGGTCAAGGATTCAAAAATAATGATCCTGGAATTGCAAGTTACAGTGAAGTGGATTCGTTTCGTCCGGAATTATTGCACGCTTCCTTGATGAGTGGCCCTCTGAATCCATCCAACAATTGCAAGTCAAAGAGTGGGCATGCGGGGACACGAAAATTTAATTTGCCAGACAAGCTGCCTCGTTCACAAAGGTGCGCTTGCTTTGCATGGTCAGTAATGTCATTTTATAAGCGTCCCGGCTTTTTAATTTGATTCGTTTACGTTCAACTAAACGGGATGGAAATCGGATGGAACGTCGACCTTTGTTGTTTAATTTTCGTTGTTTCTACTTTAAAAGTCAGCATAATGAAAGCTTTGTGTTTTGGTGTGTACTTATAATGCGAACAGTGATCTCAATATTTTTCGCTCCTTGGGGCGGATCAAAATCGGGACACGAAGAGGAATTTACGAGCTTGTCCGGCAGGGATCGCGCGATACTTTGAATGGATAATGGCCACATTTACAGCTAATATTAGCGCAATATGTTTTTATTTTACTGTACTATTCCGCCTGTCTCGTGTTATGTGCTTTAACAATGGCGCTTTATGCCGAATATATGGCGTTTAATTTCATTTTGTACATCTCACATTCGGGTTTCATACAGAAGTCTTATTTATGGGGAGAATTTCAATGTGATGACCTCTTTGTACCCTTCTCGGTATATGTTTAACAAATTTACTTCAACATTTTTAAACCAACGTTGGGACACCCCGCAGGGTCTAAACACTCCAGCAACAAACGAATTAATTGCATTTCACAAACATACGTGTTAAAGCTAAAGTTTACTACAATTTCAGCAGTTGAAGGTTAACCTGTTTCTAATATTAAGCATTTTAACTAATCTCATAATTACCTAATATAAAAAATAAGAAGTTATTCTAGTCAAATTACACTGTTCATTTACGTTTATATTTTTTTAAGTTAGACTCGAATGAGATGAAAATGCAAAAGCTTAATATAAAGTTTCCTTGCAATGATAATATTTAGAGATTTATAAATAAAGTAGATTTAATTTAAATTGGCATAATAGGTGGCTATGGAATTTCGTATTTAAGTTTGTAGCCTTGCACATGTTCCTGTTATAACAGCTGATGGGGTTTTTGTTTTTCTTTGATTACTTACCTACATTGTTTATTGAACTGACATGACTGACATTTGTATTCGTTTTTTCAGTGTTTTCGTTGTTTGTTCGTTATTCCCACTACTTTTTCAAATTTTAATTAAAACTAGTTCTCTTCAGATTTAAAGTACTCGCTAAG